>NW_028134150.1:0-58000 GCF_964662115.1 Mustela nivalis | reverse complement strand
ATGAAGAAAGTGCGAGTCTGAGGCGCTTGCTCAGGCTTTTGTCTCTGGATTTTGTATCAGCGATGGCCTTGGAATGTTGGGGAGGCCTTATGGGCCATGGACGAATCTTCCTCTCTGAGGATTTGGCCAGATTCCCAATTGCTTTTCGTCAATCTGTGGGATGGGATGACTCATTTCAGTTTTGTTACCTCAGGTGTCCCACCAAAAGAGGAATTCCAAAGCCAAGCCGTGGGGAAGACTGAAGAGACAACACGCACTATGGTTAAATATTGGGGCCTAGGGGCATGGCAAGCCCAATATGCTATCCTTTCATCCAGCCACTGAGTGGCCTTACTTGAGAACTGGGCTCAGCCTGAGGGTCACAATGTGTGTTTGTAACCAATGTGGCCCACGAGCATGGGCGGTGCCTCATGGGCAACACTTGTTTCAACGACACTGAACGTTTGACAACATGCCAACCACATGGTTTCTTGCCATGGGGAAGGAGTTCTGATTTCTGCATCACCTTCAACCTGGGCAGTGATTGGAGATAAGGTCTAGGTTCTGAAACCTGGAAACCGAAGTTGGGAAGAGATGACGACCTAAGGCCATGGGGGCTCGATGTGCTCAGTGTGCGGCCAGCTGTCTGGGAGTGGCCAGGGGTCCAGGGTCAGGCTGTGTCAGAAAGGGCATTAGTGCCCTGGTCAGCCTATGTATTTGGGGTACAGCCAAGGTCGGTGCAGGTTGATCCTCATTTGGGGTTACTGGTTAGCCCCAGAGGACAATGTTTTTTATCTGGAGGGCAGGCAGAGTGCTGCATTGTAGTTCTGGATTGCCAAACTGGAGGGCTTGTGGGCCAGTAGTCTGACGACAATAGTCTGAGAACACAAGCTAGGCTTAGGTTTCTGGGTGAGGCCATGGCAGGCACAATCTACAGCCCTGAATCGAGATCTCGTGCATCTGAAGTCAGGGCGAGGATCAGACTATCGCTCAGGTTGGAGTTTCTGTCCCTGATGGCCCTTCATGAATGGGGGGGGGGCATCAGGAGGCCATGGGGGTTTTCCCACGATGGGAGTTGTGAGAAACTCCAAACTGCAGAGATTCTTCTGCAGGACAATTGAGACTTGTTGTTTGGCTCCAGGCCAATGATTCTGAGCAGGGTTCTAAGGATGGATGGCTGGGTAGCCCACCTCGCATTCCAATTGTCTCCTAGCAACAAGACAGGTTAGATCTCCTGGATCTGTGGGGAGTAACCGAGGACGCTGCATTGAATTGGACACCCCTGGGCATGGGTCATAATGTGCTTTTGTGTCTAAGGAGACCTTGGAATGAAGCGGTGGCACTTGGGCCCTAAAGAGTTCTACTAAACAGAGGCTTTGACACAGCTCCAACGTGCAAGTTTCCCATGTGTAGATGAGATGTTTTATGATGGGTGTGTCAAGAAACAGCTATATGCTGCTTTTGAAATCCAGGCCTCTGAGGAGAGATGCCTGGAAACCAAAGCAATGGATCTGATTAGTGCCTAGGGGCCTGTTCTTTCCTTTTTACCTCTGGGGACATCTGTCTATGGGTCTGAGTGCAGGTAGGTGCTCAGTTGGGCTCAGATTGCCCCTGTTTTTCCTGGGAAGCCACCACTATTGAGATGGATCAGGGACTTTGGAGGTTTATCCTATTAGAAGGGTTGTGGCCATTGGAATGGGCACACACAATTCCCTTGGAGAGGGTAAGTACAGTCCTAAGGTTTGGCTCCAGGGTTCTGAGCCTTTAGGTTGTGTAGGCCAGGGCTGTTTGGACAGTTGTCTGAAAACACAAACTCGGCTTATGTTTCGGGTCATAGGTATGGCAGGACTGATCTACAGACCATGAGAAGAACTCTTCTGGATTTGAAAGAAGGACGAGTGTGAGGCTCCTGCTCAAGTTTTTGTCTCTGGATATCGTGTCACTCATGGTCGTGGAATTTCTGGGTGACTTCATGGGAAATGGACGAGTCTTACTCTCTGGTGGTTTGGCCCCGTCCAAAGAGTTTGGGGTCATTTTGTGGTCTTGAAGAAGTCCGTTTTTCTTTTTTGTTGTTGTTGTTGTTGTTGTTTTCTTTTTTAACCTCAGGTGTCCCACCAAATGAGGGATTCCAGAGTAGAGCCCTGGGGAGGGGCGACTGGACAATCAGAAATCTGGTTAAAAATTGGGGCCTAGGGACATGTCAAGCCCATTATGACATCTAATGGTCCAGCCAAGGAGAGGACTTACTAGAGGACAGGACTCATGCTGAGGGTCACATTGCGTGTGTATGCCCTCGTCGCACTCAAGAATGGGCAGGGCCTCAGGGTGAATGCTGGTTTCTCCTACACTGAATGTTGGACAACGTGCCAACCACAAGGGTTCTTGCCATGGGTAAGGAAGAGTTCTGATTTCTGCATCACACTCACCCCTGAGCAGTGATTGGAGATAAGGTCTCGGTTCTGAAGCCTGAAAACTTAGGTAGGGAAGAGATGATGACCTAACGCCATGGAGGGTTTCATGTGCTCAGTGTCGGTCAGCTTTCTGGGTGTTGGTCAGGAGGTCCGGGCTCAGGATGTGTTCGACAGTGCATTAGTGCCCAGGTTAGACTATATAATTTGGGTAAAGTCGAGTGCTGTGTAGGTTTACCCTCATTTATGGTGCCTGGGCAGCTCATGAGGCAATAATTTTTTTTCTAGAGGGCAGGCAGAGTGCGGCATTGTGGGTCCGGAATTGCCAAACTTGAGGGCTTCGGGGCCAGGAGTGTGAGGATGGAAGTCTGAGAAGACAAGCTAGACTTGGGTTTCAGGGCGAGGGCACGGCAGGTACCCCCTGCAGATCTGAACCAATATCTCATGCATCTGAAGTCAGGGCGAGGATCAGACGTTGGCTCAGGTGGGAGTTTCTGAGCATGACGGCCGCTTCATGAAGGGAGCGGAATCTCGAGGCCATTGAGGTTTTCCCACGTTGGGAGTTGTGGGATGCCCCCTTCCAGGATTCCTTCTTCCGGACAATTGAGACCTGTTGGACAGCTCCAGGACATCCCATATGGAATGACACCAGAGCACCGTTCGCGGATGGATGCCTGGGAAGCCCGCCTCGCATTCCAATTGTCTCCTAGCAACAAGACAGTTTAGATCTGATGGCTCTGCTGGAGCAACCTCGGTGGCTGAGTTGAAATGGACTTTCCTGAGGATGTGCCCTAATGTGTTTTTGTGTCTATGAGGGCCTTGGAATGGGGCGGTGGCACCGGCAACCTGAAGTACTTTCCTAAGCTTTGGACATGGCTCCCATGCACAGGTTTCCTTGTGGAGACGAGATGAGTTCTGATGGGTGCCTCAGGAAAACCCCTATGCTCGTATTGGAATCAGGCTTTTGAGGACACATGCCTGTAACCCATAGCAATGGATCCTATTATGGCCTAGGGTCCTGTCTGGTTCAATCTTCTTCTCTGGTGATATCCATCAATGGTATGAGTGGAGGTCGATTATCAGCTGGTGTCAGACACCCCTTGTTTGTTCCGGGTGACCCACACTATTGGGATGGCCTAAGGGTCGTTGGAGGTTTCTCCTAATTTGTACGATTTTGGACCATGGAATGGGCAGAATTCCCATGGATTGGTAGGCACAGTCCTAATGTGTGGCTCCAGGGGCCCAGCCTGGAGGGTGTGTGGCCCAAGACTTTGAGGACAGGAGTCTGAAAACACAAACTCAGCTTAGGTTTGGGGACGTAGGTATGGCAGGCCCGATCTACAAACCATGAGAAGAACTCACAGGATATGAAGAAAGTGCGAGTCTGTGGCGATTGCTCAGGCTTTTGTCTCTGGATTTTGTGTCAGTGATGGCCGTGGAATGTCGGGGAGGCCTCATGGGCCATGGACGAATCTTCCTCTCTGAGGATTTGGCCCGATTCCCAATTGCTTTTCGTCAATCTGTGGGATGGGAGGACTCATTTCAGTTTTGTTACCTCAGGTGTCCCACCAAAAGAGGAATTCCAAAGCCAAGCCGTGGGGAAGACTGAAGAGACAACACGCACTATGGTTAAAAATTGGGGCCTAGGGGCATGGCAAGCCCAATATGCTATCCTTTCATCCAGCCACTGAGTGGCCTTACTTGAGGACTGGGCTCAGCCTGAGGGTCACAATGTGTGTTTGTAACCAATGTGGCCCACGAGCATGGGCGGGGCCTCATGGGCCACTGGTTTCAACGACACTGAACGTTGGACAACATGCCAACCACATGGTTTCTTGCCATGGGGAAGGAGTTCTGATTTCTGCATCACCTTCAACATGGACAGTGATTGGAGATAAGGTCTAGGTTCTGTACCTGAAAACCGAAGTTGGGAATCGATGACGACCTAAGGCCATGGCGGCTCGATGTGCTCAGTCTGCGGCCAGCTCTCTGGGAGGGGCCAGGGGGTCCAGGCTCAGGCTGTGTCAGAAAGGGCATTAGTGCCCTGGTCAGCCTATGTATTTGGGGTAATGCCAAGGTCGGTGCAGGTTGATCCTCATTTGGGGTTACTGGTTAGCCCCAGAGTACAATGTTTTTTATCTGGAGGGCAGGCAGAGTGCTGTATTGTAGTTCTGGATTGCCAAACTGGAGGGCTTGTGGGCCAGTAGTCTGACGACAAATGTCTGAGAACACAAGCTAGGCTTAGGTTTCTGGGTGAGGCCATGGCAGGCACAATCTACAGACCTGAATCGAGATCTCGTGCATCTGAAGTCAGGGCGAGGATCAGACGATCGCTCAGGTTGGAGTTTCTGTCCCTGATGGCCCCTTCATGAATGGGGGGGCATCACGAGGCCATGGGGGTTTTCCCATGATGGGAGTTGTGAGAAGCTCCAAACTGCAGAGAGTCTTCGGCAGGACAATTGAGACCTGTTGTTTGGCTCCAGGCCAATGATTCTGAGCAGGGTTCTAAGGATGGATGGCTGGGTAGCCCACCTCGCATTCCAATTGTCTCCTAGCAACAAGACAGGTTAGATCTCCTGGATCTGTGGGGAGCTACCGAGGATGCTGAGTTGAAATGCACACCCCTGGGGATGGGTCCGAATGTGCTTTTGTGTCTATGGAGACCTTGGAATGAAGCGGTGGCACTTGGGCCCTAAAGGGTTCTCCTAAACAGAGGCTTTGACACAGCTCCAACGTGCAAGTTTCCCATGTGTAGATGAGATGTTTTCTGATGGGTGAATCAAGAAACAGCTATATGCTGCTTTTGAAATCCAGGCCTCTGAGGAGAGATGCCTGGAAACCAAAGCAATGGATCTGATTAGTGCCTAGGGCCCTGTTCTTTCCTTTTTACCTCTGAGGACATCTCTCTATGGGTCTGAGTGCAGGTAGGTGCTCTGTAGTGCTCAGATTGCCCCTGTTTTTCCTGGGAAGCCACCACTATTGAGATGGATCAGGGACTTTGGAGGTTTATCCTATTAGAAGTGTTGTGTCCACTGGAATGGGCACACACAATTCCCTTGGAGAGGGCAAGTACAGTCCTCAGGTTTGGCTCCAGGGGCCTGAGCCTGTAGGTTGTGTAGGCCAGGGCTGTTTGGACAGTTGTCTGAAAACACAAACTCGGCTTATGTTTCGGGTCATAGGTATGGCAGGACTGATCTACAGACCATGAGGAGAACTCTTCTGGATTGGAAAGAAGGGCGAGTGTGAGGCTCCTGCTCAAGTTTTTCTCTCTGGATATCGTGTCACTCATGGTCGTGGAATTTCTGGGTGACTTCATGGGAAATGGACGATTCTTACTCTCTGGTGGTTTGGCCCCGTCCAAAGAGTTTGGGGTCATTCTGTGGGCTGGAAGAAGTCCTTTTTTTTTTTTTTTTTTGTTGTTTTCTTTTTTAACCTCAGGTGTCCCACCAAATGAGGGATTCCAGAGTAGAGCCCTGGGGAGGGGCGACTGGACAATCAGAAATCTGGTTAAAAATTGGGGCCTAGGAACATGTCAAGCCCATTATGACATCTAATGGTCCAGCCAATGAGAGGACTTACTAGAGGAGAGGACTCATGCTGAGAGTCACAATGCGTGTGTATGCCCTCGTCGCACTCAAGAATGTGCAGGGCCTCAGGGTGAATGCTGGTTTCTCCTACAGTGAACGTTGGACAACGTGCCAACCACAAGGGTTCTTGCCATGGGTAAGGAGGAGTTCTGATTTCTGCATCACACTCACACCTGGGCAGTGATTGGAGATAAGGTCTCGGTTCTGAAGCCTGAAAACTTAGGTAGGGAAGAGATGATGACCTAAGGCCATGGCGGGTTTTATGTGCTCAGTGTGCGGTAAGCTTTCTGGGTGTTGGTCAGGAGGTCCGGGCTCAGGATGTGTTCGACAGTGCATTAGTGCCCAGGTTAGACTATATAATTTGGGTAAAGTCGAGAGCTGTGTAGGTTTACCCTCATTTAAGGTGCCTGGGCAGCTCATGAGGCAATAATTTTTTTTCTAGAGGGCAGGCAGAGTGCTGCATTGTGGGTCCGGAATTGCCAAACTTGAGGGCTTTGGGGCCAGGAGTGTGAGGACGGAAGTCTGAGAAGACAAGCTAGACTTGGGTTTCAGGGCGAGGGCACGGCAGGTACCCCCTGCAGATCTGAACCAATATCTCATGCATCTGAAGTCAGGGCGAGGATCAGACGTTGGCTCAGGTTGGAGTTTCTGAGCATGACGGCCGCTTCATGAAGGGAGCGGAATCTCGAGGCCATTGAGGTTTTCCCACGTTGGGAGTTGTGGGATGCCCCCTTCAAGGATTCCTTCTGCGGGACAATTTAGACCTGTTGGACAGCTCCAGGACATCCCATATGGAATGACTCCAGAGCACCGTTCGGGGATGGATGCCTGAGAGGCCCGCCTCGCATTCCAATTGTGTCCTAGCAACAAGACAGTTTAGAACTGATGGCTCTGCGGGAGCAACCTGGGTGGCTGAGTTGAAATGGACTTTCCTGAGGATGTGCCCTAATGTGTTTTTTTGTCCATGAGGGCCTTGGAATGGGGCGGTGGCACCGTGACCCTGAAGTACTCTCCTAAGCTTGGACATGGCTCCCATGCACAGGTTTCCTTGTGGAGACGAGATGAGTTCTGATGGGTGCCTCAGGAAAACACCTATGCTCGTATTGGAATCAGGCTTTTGAGGACACATGCCTGTAACCCAAAGCAATGGATCCTATTATGGCCTAGGGTCCTGTCTGGTTCAATCTACTTTTCTGGGTACATCCATCTATGGTATGAGTGGAGGTCGATTATCAGCTGGTGTCAGACAGTCCTTGTTTGTTCCGGGCGACCCACACTATTGGGATGGCCTCAGGGTCGTTGGAGGTTTCTCCTAATTTGTACGATTTTGGACCATGGTTGGGCAGAATTCCCATGGATTGGTAGGCAGAGTCCTAATGTGTGGCTCCAGGCGCCCAGCCTGGAGCGTGTGTGGCCCAAGACTTTGAGGACAGAAGTCTGAAAACACAAACTCAGCTTAGGTTTGGGGACGTATGTATGGCAGGCCCGATCGACAAACCATGAGAAGAAATCTTAAGGATATGAAGAAAGTGCGAGACTGAGGCGCTTGCTCAGGCTTTTGTCTCTGGATTTTGTATCAGCGATGGCCGAGGAATGTCGGGGAGGCCTTTTGGTCCATGGACGAATCTTCCTCTCTGAGGATTTGGCCCGATTCCCAATTGCTTTTCGTCAAACTGTGGGATGGGAGGACTCATTTCAGGTTTGTTACCTCAGGTGTCCCACCAAAAGAGGAATTCCAAAGCAAAGCCGTGGGGAAGACTGAAGGGACAACCCGAACTATGGTTAAAAATTGGGGCCTAGGTGCATGGCAAGCCCAATATGCTATCTCTTCATCCAGCCACTGAGTGGCCTTACTTGAGGACTGGGCTCAGCCTGAAGGTCACAATGTGTGTTTGTGACCAATGGGGCCCGCGAGCATGGGCGGGGCCTTATGGGCCACACTGGTTTCAACTACACTGAATGTTGGACAACATGCCAACCACAAGGTTTCTTGCCATGGGGAAGGAGTTCTGATTTCTGCATCACCTTCAACCTTGGGCACTGATTGGAGATAAGGTCTAGGTTCTGAAACCTGAAAACCGAGGTTGGGAAGAGATGACGACCTAAGGCCATGGCGGCTGGATGTGCTCAGTGTGCGGCCAGCTGTCTGGGAGGGGCCAGGGGGTCCAGGCTCAGGCTGTGTCAGAAAGGGCATTAGTGCCCTGGTCAGCCTATGTATTTGGGGTACAGCCAAGGTCGGTGCAGGTTGATCCTCATTTGGGGTTACTGGGTAGCCCCAGAGGACAATGTTTTTCTTCTGGAGGGCCGGCAGAGTGCTGCATTGTAGTTCTGGATTGCCAAACTGGAGGGCTTGTGGCAAGTAGTATGACGACAAAAGTCTGAGAACACAAGCTAGGTTTAGGTCTGGGTGAGGCCATGGCAGGCACAATCTACAGACCTGAATCGAGATCTCGTGAATCTGAAGTCAGGGCGAGGATCAGACGATTGCTCAGGTTGGAGTTTTTGTCCCTGATGGCCCCTTCATGAATGGGGGGGGCATCACGAGGCCTTGGGTGTTTTCCCACGATGGGAGTTGTGAGAAGCTGCAAACCGCAGAGAGTCTTCTGCAGGACAATTGAGACCTGTTGTTTGGCTCCAGGCCAATGATTCTGAGCAGGGTTCTAAAGATGGATGGATGGGTAGCCCACCTCGCATTCCAATTGTCTCCTAGCAACAAGACAGGTTAGATCTCCTGGATCTGTGGGGAGCAACCGAAAACGCTGAGTTGAAATGGACACCCCATGGGGATGGGTGCTAACGTGCTTTTGTATCTATGGAGACCTTGGAATGAAGCGGTGGCACTGGGGCACTAAAGGGTTCTCCTAAACAGAGGCTTTGACACAGCTCCAACGTGCAAATTTCCCATGTGTAGATGAGATGTTTTCTGATGGGTGAGTCAAGAAACAGCTATATGCTGCTTTTGAAATCCAGGCCTCTGAGGAGAGATGCCTGGAAACCAAAGCAATGGATCTGATTAGTGCCTAGGGGCCTGTTCTTTCCTTTTTACCTCTGAGGACATCTCTCTATGGGTCTGAGTGCAGGTAGGTGCTCATTTGGGCTCAGATTGCCCCTGTTTTTCCTGGGAAGCCACCACTATTGAGATGGATCAGGGACTTTGGAGGTTTATCCTATGAGAAGGGTTGTGGCCATTGGAATGGGCACACACAATTCCCTTGCAGAGGGCAAGTACAGTCCTCAGATTTGGCTCCAGGGGCCTGAGCCTGTAGGTTGTGTAGGCCAGGGCTGTTTGGACAGTGGTCTGAAAACACAAACACGGCTTATGTTTCGGGTCTTAGGTATGGCAGGACTGATGTACAGACCATGAGGAGAACTCTTCGTGATTTGAAAGAAGGGTGAGTGTGAGGATCCTTCTCAAGTTTTTGTCTCTTGATATCGTGTCACACATGGTCGTGGAATTTCTGGGTGACTTTATGGGAAATGGACCAGTCTTGCTCTCTGGTGGTTTGGCCCCGTCCAAAGAGATTGGGGTCATTCTGTGGGCTGGAAGAAGTCCGTTTTTTTTTTTTTGTTGTTGTTTTCTTTTTTAACCTTAGGTGTCCCACCAAATGAGAGATTCCAGAATAGAGACCTGGGGAGGGGCGACTGGACAGTCAGAAATCTGGTTAAAAATTGGGGCCTAGGGACATGTCAAGCCCATTATGACATCTAAAGGTCCAGCCACTGAGAGGACTTACTAGAGGACAGGACTCATGCTGAGGGTCACAATGCGTGTGTATGCCCTCGTCGCTCAAGAATGGGCGGGGCCTCAGGGTGAATGCTGGTTTCTCCTACACTGAACGTTGGACAACGTGCCAACCACAAGGGTTCTTGCCATGGGTAAGGAGGAGTTCTGATTTCTGCATAACATTCACCCCTGGGCAGTGATTGGAGATAAGGTCTCGGTTCTGAAGCCTGAAAACTGAGGTAGGGAAGAGATGATGACCTAAGGCCATGGCGGGTTTTATGTGTTCAGTGTGCGGTCAGCTTTCTGGGTGTTGGTTAGGAGGTCCGGGCTCAGGTTTGTTCGACAGTGCATTAGTGCCCAGGTTACACTATATAATTTGGGTAAAGTCGAGTGCTGTGTAGGTTTACCCTCATTTAAGGTGCCTGGGCAGCTCATGACGCAATAATTTTTTTTCTAGAGGGCAGGCAGAGTGCTGCATTGTTGGTCCGGAATTGCCAAACTTGAGGGCTTCGGGGCCAGGAGTGGGAGGACAGAAGTCTGAGAAGACAAGCTAGACTTCGGTTTCAGGGCGAGGGCATGGCAGGTACCCCCTGCAGATCTGAACCAATATCTCATGCATCTGAAGTCAGGGCGAGGATCAGACGTTGGCTCAGGTTGGAGTTTCTGAGCATGACGTCCGCTTCCTGAAGGGAGCGGAATCTCGAGGCCATTGAGGTTTTCCCACGTTGGGAGTTGTGGGATGCCCCCTTCAAGGATTCCTTCTGCGGGACAATTGAGACCTGTTGGACAGCTCCAGGACATCCCATATGGAATGACTCCAGAGCATCGTTCGCGGATGAATGCCTGGGAAGCCCGCCTCGCATTCCAATTGTCTCCTAGCAACAAGACAGTTTAGATCTGATGGCTCTGCCGGAGCAACCGGGGTGGCTGAGTTGAAATGGACTTTCCTGAGGATGTGCCCTAATGTGTTTTTGTGTCCATGAGGGCCTTGGAATGGGGCGGTGGCACCGGGACCCTGAAGTACTCTCCTAAGCTTTGGACATGGCTCCCATGCACAGGTTTCCTTGTGGAGACGAGATGAGTTCTGATGGGTGCCTCAGGAAAACTCCTATGCTCGTATTGGAATCAGGCTTTTGAGGACACATGCCTGTAACCCAAAGCAATGGATCCTATTATGGCCTAGGGTCCTGTCTGGTTCAATCTTCTTCTCTGGGGACATCCATCTATGGTATGAGTGGAGGGTGATTATCAGCTGGTGTCAGACAGCCCTTGTTTGTTCCGGGCGACCTACACTATTGGGATGGCCTCAGGGACTTTGGAGGTTTCTCCTAATTTGTACTATTTTGGACCATGGAATGGGCAGAATTCCCATGGATTGGTAGGCACAGTCCTAATGTGTGGCTCCAGGGGCCCAGCCTGCAGGGTGGTTGGCCCAAGACTTTGAGGACAGAAGTCTGAAAACACAAATTCAGCTTAGATTTGGGGACGTAGGTATGGCAGGCCCGATCTACAAACCATGAGAAGAACTCTTCAGGATATGAAGAAAGTGCGAGTCTGAGGTGCTTGCTCAGGCTTTTGTCTCTGGATTTTGTATCAGCGATGGCCGTGGAATGTCGGGGAGGCCTCATGGGCCATGGACGAATCTTCCTCTCTGAGGATTTGGCCCGATTCCCAATTGCTTTTCGTCAATCTGTGGGATGGGAGGACTCATTTCAATTTTGTTACCTCATGTGTCCCACCAAAAGAGGAATTCCAAAGCCAAGCCGTGGGGAAGACTGAAGGGTCAACCCGAACTATGGTTAAAAATTGGGGCCTAGGGGCATGGCAAGCCCAATATGCTATCTCTTCATCCAGCCACTGAGCGGCCTTACTTGAGGACTGGGCTCAGCCTGAGCGTCACAATGTGTGTTTGTGACCAATGTGTCCGGCGAGCATGGGCGGGGCCTCATGGGCCACACTGGTTTCAACTACACTGAACGTTGGACAACATGCCAACCACAAGGTTTCTTGCCATGGGGAAGGAGTTCTGATTTCTGCATCACCTTCAACCCTGGGCAGTGATTGGAGATAAGGTCTAGGTTCTGAAACCTGAAAACCGAGGTTGGGAAGAGATGACGACCTAAGGCCATGGCGACTCGATGTGCTCAGTGTGCGGCCAGCTGTCTGGGAGGGTCCAGGGGGTCCAGGCTCAGGCTGTGTCAGAAAGGGCATTATTGCCCTGGTCAGCCTATGTATTTGGGGGACAGCCATGGTCGGTGCAGGTTATCCTCATTTGGGGTTACTGGGTAGCCCCAGAGGACAATGTTTTTCTTCTGGAGGGCCGGCAGATTGCTGCATTGTAGTTCTGGATTGCCAAACTGGAGGGCTTGTGGGCCAGTAGTCTGACGACAAAAGTCTGAGAACACAAGCTAGGCTTAGGTTTCTGGGTGAGGCCATGGCAGGCACAATCTACAGACCTGAATCGAGATCTCGTGCATCTGAAGTCAGGGCGAGGATCAGACGATCGCTCAGGTTGTAGTTTCTGTATGTGATGGCCCCTTCATGAATGGGGGGGGGCTTCACGAGGCCATGGGTGTTTTCCCACGATCGGGGGTTGTGAGAAGCTCCAAACTGCAGAGAGTCTTCTGCGGGACAATTGAGACCTGTTGTTTGGCTCCAGGCCAATGATTCTGAGCAGGGTTCTAAGGATGGATGGCTGTGTAGCCCACCTCGCATTCCAATTGTCTCCTAGCAACAAGACAGGTTAGATCTCCTGGATCTGTGGGGAGCAACCGAGGACGCTGAGTTGAAATGGACACCCCTGGGGATGGGTCCTAACGTGCTTTTGTGTCTATGGAGACCTTGGAATGAAGCGGTGGCACTGGGGCCCAAAAGGGTTCTCCTAAACAAAGGCTTTGACACAGCTCCAACGTGCAAGTTTCCCATGTGTAGATGAGATGTTTTCTGATGGGTGAGTCAAGAAACAGCTATATGCTGCTTTTGAAATCCAGGCCTCTGAGGAGAGATGCCTGGAAACCAAAGCAATGGATCTGATTAGTGCCTAGGGGCCTGTTCTTTCGTTTTTACCTCTGGGGACATCTGTCTATGGGTCTGAGTGCAGGTAGGTGCTCAGTTGGGCTCAGATTGCCCCTGTTTTTCCTGGGAAGCCACCACTATTGAGATGGATCAGGGACTTTGGAGGTTTATCCTATGAGAAGGGTTGTGGCCATTGGAATGGGCACACACAATTCCCTTGGAGAGGGCAAGTACAGTCCTCAGGTTTGGCTCCAGGGGCCTGAGCCTGTAGGTTGTGTAGGCCAGGGCTGTTTGGACAGTTGTCTGAAAACACAAACTCGGCTTATGTTTCGGGTCATAGGTATGGCAGAACTGATCTACAGACCATGAGGAGAACTCTTCGGGATTTGAAAGAAGGGCGAGTGTGAGGCTCTGCTCAAGTTTTTGTCCTGGATATCGTGTCACTCATGGTCGTTGAATTTCTGGGTGACTTCATGGGAAATGGACGAGTCTTACTCTCTGGTGGTTTGGCCCCGTCCAAAGAGTTTGGGGTCATTCTGTGGGCTGGAAGAAGTCCGTTTTTTTTTTGTTGTTGTTGTTGTTGTTGTTTTTTTCTTTTTTAACCTCAGGTGTCCCACCAAATGATGGATTCCAGAGTAGAGCCCTGGGGAGGGGCGACTGGACAATCAGAAATCTGGTTAAAAATTGGGGCCTAGGGACATGTCAAGCCCATTATGACATCTAATGGTCCAGCCACTGAGAGGACTTACTAGAGGACAGGACTCATGCTGAGGTTCACAATGCGTGTGTATGCCCTCATCGCACTCAAGAATGGGCGGGGCCTCAGGGTGAATGCTGGTTTCTCCTACACTGAACGTTGGACAACGTGCCAACCACAGGTTTCTTGCCATGGGTAAGGAGGAGTTCTGATTTCTGCATCACACTCACCCCTGGGAAGTGATTGGAGATAAGGTCTCGGTTCTGAAGCCTGAAAACTGAGGTAGGGAAGAGATGATGACCTAAGGCCATGGCGGGTTTTATGTGTTCAGTGTGCGGTCAGCTTTCTGGGTGTTGGTCAGGAGGTCCGGGCTCAGGTTGTGTTCGACAGTGCATTAGTGCCCAGGTTAGACTATATAATTTGGGTAAAGTCGAGGGCTGTGTAGGTTTACCCTCATTTAAGGTGCCTGGGCAGCTCATGAGGCAATAATTTTTTTTCTAGAGGGCAGGCAGAGTGCTGCAATGTGGGTCCGGAATTGCCAAACTTGAGGGCTTCGGGGCCAGGAGTGTGAGGACGGAAGTCTTAGAAGACAAGCTAGACTTGGGTTTCAGGGCGAGGGCACGGCAGGTACCCCCTGCAGATCTGAACCAATATCTCATGCATCTGAAGTCAGAGCGAGGATCAGACGTTCGCTCAGGATGGAGTTTCTGAGCATGACGGCCACTTCATGAAGGGAGCGGAACTCGAGGCCATTGAGGTTTTCCCACGTTGGGAGTTGTGGGATGCCCCCTTCAAGGATTCCTTCTGCGGGACAATTGAGACCTGTTGGACAGCTCCAGGACATCCCATATGGAATGACTCCAGAGCACCGTTCGCGGATGGATGCCTGGGAAGCCCGCCTCGCATTCCAATTGTCTCCTAGCAACAAGACAGTTTAGATCTGATGGCTCTGCTGGAGCAACCGGGGTGGCTGAGTTGTAACGGACTTTCCTGAGGATGGGTCCTAATGTGTTTTTGTGTCCATGAGGGCCTTGGAATGGGGCGGTGGCACCGGGACCCTGAAGTACTCTCCTAATCTTTGGACATGGCTCCCATGCACAGGTTTCCTTGTGGAGACGAGATGAGTTCTGATGGGTGCCTCAGGAAAACCCCTATGCTCGTATTGGAATTAGGCTTTTGAGGACACATGCCTGTAACCCAAAGCAATGGATCCTATTATGGCCTAGGGTCCTGTCTGGTACAATCTTCTTCTCTGGGGACATCCATCTATGGTATGAGTGGAGGGCGATTATCAGCTTGTGTCAGACAGCCCTTGTTTGTTCCGGGCGACCTACACTATTGGGATGGCCTCAGGGACTTTTGGAGCCGCTCCAATCCACGGCTATCCCGGACACAACATCCAGAGACAAAAGCCTGAAGGAACTCCTCCCACTCGCCCTTGTTTCAGAGGCCCAGGAGCTCCCTCTCGGGCTGTACATCCGGCCGGCCATATCCTAGGCGCCACTCATAAGCTGAGTTTGTGTATTCAGACTTCTGTGCCCACAGCCTGGACCCACACAACATCCAGGCTAGGGCCTCTGGACCAAACAGAGAAAGATTGTGCCTGCCGTCTCCAAGGAAAGCGTGCCCAATCCATTGACCACAACCCTACAGGTTAGGGAAAAGCTCCAAGGTCCCTGAGGCCATCAATAGTATAGGCCACCCTGGACTAAGAGGGGCTCTCTGACACCAGCGGAGCAACTATCTCCACTTAGATCTCTGACAGTGTCCCCAGAGACAGATGGATGAAATGACAGGCCCCCAGGCCCTAATCTGAACCTTAGCTTTGGTTTCCATGTTTCCGTTCTCAGAGGACTGTTTTCGTAGACCAGCACATGGGGTTTTCTGAGGCACCAAACCAAACATCTCTCATCTCCACATGGGCAGCTTTCTTACTGGGATGTATCAAACACTTCAGGTAGGAGAGTTCCGCAGGGCCACTGAACAACCAGCACATTCCAAGGTCTCCATGGACCCAAATGCACATTATGACGCATCCTCAGGAGAGGCCATTTCAACTCAGCCCCCTGGGTCACGTGTTCCAGAGGCAGCAGATCAAACATATCTTGTCGCTAATAGCCAATGGGAATGCGAGGCATGCTGTACAGGGATCCATCCTTCGAACCCTGCTCTCCAGTCCTTCCATATGCTATGTCCTGGAGCCATGCAACAGGACTCGAATGTCCCGCAAAAGGAAACCTTGTGGTTTGGGGCAACCTCCAAACTCAGCGTGGGAAAACTTCCTTGGCCTCATGAGGCCCCCACTTCATGAAGGTGCCATCATGGACACATACTCCAGCCTCAGCCAACGTCTGATCCTCAGCCTGACTTCAGATGCAGGAGATTTTGATTCAGCTTCTGCAGAGTGGGCCTGCTCTGCCCTTGGCTCCAATCCTCACACTAGCTTGTGTTTTCAGACTTCCGTCCTCACACTCCTGGCCCACAAACCCTCCCTACTGTGAATTTGGGGCCACAATGAAGCACTGTGCCTGCCTCCCAGGAGAAAAACATTGTCTATGGCGCTGCCCAGAAACCCCAAATGAGGATCAAACTGCTTGGCCCTCGGCAACACCCCAATTGCATAGGCTACCTTAAACAGTGATGCTCTGTCGCAAATAGCCTGAGCCCAGACCTTCCAACAGACACCGACACAGCTGGCTGCACACCCAGCACATTGGACCCGCCACTTCCTTAGGCCACCATCCATTCCCAACCTGGGTTTTCAGTCATCGGAACCTAGACATTATCTCCAATCCCTGCACAGGGGGGAACCTGATGCACAAGTCAGAACCCCTCCTACCCCATGGCAAGAAACCTTGCTGCTGGCAGTGAGTCAAACCTTCAGTGTAGGAGAAAACGGCATGGCCCATTAGGCCACGCCCAAGCGTGAGGGCCGCCTTGGGCACAAACACACATTGTGACCCTCAGCGTGAGTACCTTATTCAAGTAACGCCTCTCAGTTACTGGACCAAGAGCCCGCATATGTGGCTTGCCATGCCCATAGGCACCCAGGACTAACTAGATGGTGTGTATTCCAGTTGAGGGAACCCACTGCTGTGCTCTAGAGTCCCTCTCCTGGGGGGTCCCCTGTGGCAGAAAACAGTACTCTTCATTCCCACAGAATGAACACTAACACTTGGGAGCTTGGACAATCCCCCGAGAGGAAGGCTCTTCCTCGGCCTCTGAGACAACCCCTACCCTGACCGGACACTGTAAACGCAACACCCAGAGGCAAAATTCTGAGTGACTGCCTCCCACTTGCCCTACTTTGATTTCCAGAGGATCTCCCCTCACGGACTAGAGATCAGGCCTGCCATTACATTGGCCCCTAGCTGAGCCAAGTTTGCTTTTTCAGACATCTGTCCCCATAGCCCTGGCAAACACAGCCTCTAGGCTGGGTCCTCTGGAGCCATACCACAGGACCGTGCCTGCTCTCTCCTGGGAAACTGTGTCCATTCCTTTGGCCACACACCTCCAGAATATGAGAAACCTCAAGGCCTCCGAGGACATCCCACTACTGGGAGCCTCACTGGACTCACAGGGGCATTCGGACACAAGCTGAGCAGCTACATCCATGAATGCATGCACACAGATGTCAACAGAGATAGAAGGTTGAGCCGGACAGGCCTTTAGGCCGTAGTCTCAACTCTTGCTTTGGTTTCCAAGTGTCACTCCTCAGAGGCTGTGGTTCGAAGAACAGGGTATGGGGCTTTCCTGAGGCACGGAACAGAACTCCTCTCGTGTCCACATGGGAAGTTTCCTTGTTGGAGCCGTGTCAAACACCTCATGTTGGAGAATCCTGCAGAGTCCCTGAGCCACCTCCACATTCCAAGGTCTCCCAGGCCACCAAGACACAGTAGGACTCATCTTCAGGAGAGTCCATTTCAACTCTCCCCTCTGGGTAGCTCACCCAGGAGCCCGCAGATTGAGCCTGCCTTGTCCTGACTAAATAGTGGGAATATGAGGTGGCGTTCCCAGGCATCCATGCTTAGACACCTGCTCTCGAGTCTTTCCCTTGGAACCATCCAAGAGGACTCGACTGTCGTGCAGAAGGTAACCTTCAGTTTTGGAGCAGTTCACAAATCCCATCGTAGCCAAAACCTTCTGGCCTCATGAAGCCCCCACACCCTTCAGGAAGAGGCCATGCTGGACAAGAACTCTAGCCTGAGGCACGTCTCATAGTTGACATGACCTCAGTGCAGGAGATCTCGATTCAGCCTCTGCAGAGTGGGCCTGCCGTGCCCTCGGTCCCAAACCTCACGCTAGCTTGTGTTTTCAGACTTCCTTCCTCACACTCCTGGCAAACAAGCCCTCCGGACTAGGAACTCCAGAACCAAAACCCAGCCCAGTGTCTGCCCAACGGAAGAAAAACGTTTCCCTGTGGGGCTCTCCAGAAAACCCAGATGAGGATCAACCTGCTCGGGCCTCGACGGTACCCGAACTGGATAGGCTGCTCTGGGCACTCATGCTCTGCCTGACATAGCCTGAAGCCAGACGTCCACACAGACAAGGAGACTGCTGGCCGCACACCCAGCACTTCGGACACGCCATGGTCTTATGCCGTCACCTCATCCTAACCTTGGTTTTCAGATATCTGAACCTAGGCATTATATCAATTCTCCACACAGCTGGGTATAGCAAGCACAAAACAGAACTCCTCCTTCCCCATGGCTGTCAAGCTTGCTCTTGGCATGGAGTCACACGTTCAGGGTGGGAGAAACCTTCATGGCCCCTGATGCCACGCCCAAACTTGAGTGCTGCTTGGGCACAAATTCACACTGTGACCCTCAGCATGAGCCCCATGTCAAAGAAAGGCCTGTCAGGGCCTGGACCAAGAGCCCACATATGGGGCTTGCCAAGCCCCTATGCACCCAATCCTCACCACGGTTTGAATTTTCCAGTCGCCCCGCCCGTACCTGGAGCTCTGCTCTGGAATCCCTTTCTTGGAGAGACCCATGAGCCAGACAACACGACTCCACCCTTCCCACAAAATGACCCCAAACTCTTGGGAGCTGGGACAAATCCCCAGAGAGGGATACTCGTCCACAGTACCTGAGGCCACCGCTCCAATCCACGGCTATCCCGGACACAACATCCAGAGACAAAAGCCTGAAGGAACGCCTCCCACTCGCCCTTGTTTCAGAGGCCCAGGAGCTCCCTCTCGGGCTGTACATCCGGCCGGCCATACCCTAGGCGCCACTCATAAGCTGAGTTTGTGTATTCAGACTTCTGTGCCCACAGCCTGGACCCACACAACATCCAGGCTAGGGCCTCTGGACCAAACAGCGAAAGATTGTGCCTGCCCTCTCCAAGGAAAGCGTCCCCAATCCATTGACCACAACCCTACAGGTTAGGGAAAAGCTCCAAGGTCCCTGAGGCCATCAATAGTATAGGCCACTTTGGAATAAGAGGGGCTCTCTGACACCAGCGGAGCAACTATCTCCACTTAGACTCTCAGACAGTGTCCCCAGAGACAGAAGGTTGAAATGGACAGGCCCCCAGGCCCTAATCTGAACCTTAGCTTTGGTTTCCATGTTTCCGTTCTCAGAGGACTGTTTTCGTAGACCAGCACATGGGGCTTTTCTGAGGCACCAAACCAAACATCTCTCATCTCCACATGGGCAGCTTTCTTACTGGGATGTATCAAACACTTCAGGTAGGAGAGTTCCGCAGGGCCACTGAACAACCAGCACATTCCAAGGTCTCCATGGCCCAAACGCACATTATGACGCATCCTCAGGAGAGGCCATTTCAACTCAGCCCCCTGGGTCGCGTGTTCCAGAGGCAGCAGATCAAACATATCTTGTCCCTAATAGCCAATGGGAATGCGAGGCATGCTGTACAGGGATCCATCCTTCGAACCCTGCTCTCCAGTCCTTCCATATGGTATGTCCTGGAGCCATGCAACAGGACTCGAATGTCCCGCAGAAGGAAACCTTGTGGTTTGGGGCAACCTCCAAACTCAGCGTGGGAAAACTTCCTTGGCCTCATGAGGCCCCCACTTCATGAAGGTGCCATCATGGACACATACTCCAGCCTCAGCCAACGTCTGATCCTCAGCCTGACTTCAGATGCAGGAGATTTTGATTCAGCCTCTGCAGAGTGGACCTGCTCTGCCCTTGGCTCCAATCCTCACACTAGCTTGTGTTTTCAGACTTCCGTCCTCACACTCCTGGCCCACAAACCCTCCCTACTGGGAATTCTGGGGCCACAATGAAGCACTGTGCCTGCCTCCCAGGAGAAAAACATTGTCTATGGCGCTGCCCAGAAACCCCAAATGAGGATCAAACTGCTTGGCCCTCGGCAACACCCCAATTGCATAGGCTACCTTAAACAGTGATGCTCTGTCGCAAATAGCCTGAGCCCAGACCTTCAAACAGACACCGACACATCTGGCTGCACACCCAGCACATTGGACCCGCCACTGCCTTAGGCCACCATCCATTCCCAACCTGGGTTTTCAGTCATCGGAACCTAGACATTATCTCCAATCCCTGCACAGGGGGGAACCTGATGCACAAGTCAGAACCCCTCCTTCCCCATGGCAAGAAACCTTAATGCTGGCAGTGAGTCAAACCTTCAGTGTAGGAGAAAACGGCATGGCCCATGAGGCCACGCCCAAGCGTGAGGGCCGCCTTGGGCACAAACACACATTGTGACCCTCAGCGTGAGTACCTTATTCAAGTAACGCCTCTCAGTGACTGGACCAAGAGCCCGCATATGTGGCTTGCCATGCCCATAGGCACCCAGGACTAACTAGATGGTGTGTATTCCAGTTGAATGAACCCACTGCTGTGCTATAGAGTCCCTCTCCTGGGGGGTCCCCTGTGGCAGAAAACAGTACTCTTCATTCCCACAGAATGAACACAGACACTTGGGAGCTTGGACAATCCCCCGAGAGGAAGGCTCTTCCTCGGCCTCTAGGACAACCCCTACCCTGACCGGACACTGTAAACGCAACACCCAGAGACAAAATCCTGAGTGACTGCCTCCCACTTGCCCTATTTGATTTCCAGAGGATCTCCCCTCATGGACTGGAGATCAGGCCTGCCATTACATTGGCCCCTAGCTGAGCCAAGTTTGCTTTTTCAGACATCTGTCCCCACAGCCCTGGCAAACACAGCCTCTAGGCTGGGTCCTCTGGAGCCATACCACAGGACCGTGCCTGCTCTCTCCTGGGAAACTGTGTCCATTCCTTTGGCCACACACCTCCAGAATATGAGAAACCTCAAGGCCTCCGAGGACATCCCACTACTGGGAGCCTCACTGGACTCTCAGGGGCATTCGGACACAAGCTGAGCAGCTACATCCATGAATGCATGCACACAGATGTCAACAGAGATAGAAGGTTGAGCCGGACAGGCCATTAGGCCGTAGTCTCAACTCTTGCTTTGGTTTCCAGGTGTCACTCCTCAGAGGCTTTGGTTCGAAGAACAGGGTATGGGGCTTTCCTGAGGCACGGAACAGAACTCCTCTCGTGTCCACATGGGAAGTTTCCTTGTTGGAGCCGTGTCAAACACCTCATGTTGGAGAATCCTGCAGAGTCCCTGAGCCACCTCCACATTCCAAGGTCTCCCAGGCCAACAAGCCAAGTAGGACTCATCTTCAGGAGAGTCCATTTCAACTCTCCCCTCTGGGTAGCTCACCCAGGAGCCCGCAGATTGAGCCTGCCTTGTCCTGACTAAATAGTGGGAATATGAGGTGGCGTTCCCAGGCATCCATGCTTAGACACCTGCTCTCTAGTCTTTCCATATCAGGCCTCTTGGAACCATCCAATAGGACTCAACTGTCGTGCAGAAGGTAACCTTCAGTTTTGGAGCAGTTTACAAATCCCATCGTAGCCAAAACTTTCTGGCCTCATGAAGCCCCTACACCCTTCAGGAAGAGGCCATGCTGGACAAGAACTCTAGCCTGAGGCACGTCTCATAGTTGACATGACCTCAGTGCAGGAGATCTCGATTCAGCCTCTGCAGAGTGGGCCTGCCGTGCCCTCGGTCCCAAACCTCACGCTAGCTTGTGTTTTCAGACTTCCTTCCTCACACTCCTGGCAAACAAGCCCTCCGGACTAGGAACTCCAGAACCAAAACCCAGCCCAGTGTCTGCCCAACGGAAGAAAAACGTTTCCCTGTGGGGCTCTCCAGAAAACACAGATGAGGATCAACCTGCTCAGGCCTCGACGGTACCCGAACTGGATAGGCTTCTCAGGGCACTCATGCTCTGCCTGACACAGCCTGAAGCCAGACGTCCAGACAGACAAGGAGACAGCTGGCCGCACACCCAGCATTTTGGACACGCCATGGCCTCATGCCGTCACCTCTTCCTAACCTTGGTTTTCAGATATCTGAACCTAGACATTATATCAATTCTCCACACAGCTGGGTATCGCAAGTACAAAACAGAACTCCTCCTTCCCCATGGCTGTCAAGCTTGCTCTTGGCATGGAGTCACACGTTCAGGGTGGGAGAAACCTTCATGGCCCCTGATGCCACGCCCAAACTTGAGTGCTGCTTGGGCACAAATTCACACTGTGACCCTCAGCATGAGCCCCATGTCAAAGAAAGGCCTGTCAGGGCCTGGACCAAGAGCCCACATATGGGGCTTGCCAAGCCACTATGCACCCAATCCTCACCAGGGTTTGAGTTTTCCAGTTGCCCCGCCTGCACCTGGGGCTCTGCTCTTGAATCCCTTTCTTGGAGAGACCCATGAGCCAGACAACACGACTCCACCCTTCCCACAAAATGACCCCAAACTCTTGGGAGCTGGGACAAATCCCCAGAGAGGGATACTCGTCCACAGTACCTGAGGCCACCGCTCCAATCCACGGCTATCCCGGACACAACATCCAGAGACAAAAGCCTGAAGGAACGCCTCCCACTCGCCCTTGTTTCAGAGGCCCAGGAGCTCTCTCTCGGGCTGTACATCCGGCCTGCCATACCCTAGGCGCCACTCATAAGCTGAGTTTGTGTATTCAGACTTCTGTGCCCACAGCCTGGACCCACACAACATCCAGGCTAGGGCCTCTGGACCAAACAGCTAAAGATTGTGCCTGCCCTCTCCAAGGAAAGTGTGCCCAATCCATTGACCACAACCCTACAGGTTAGGGAAAAGCTCCAAGGTCCCTGAGGCCATCAATAGTATAGGCCACCCTGGACTAAGAGGGGCTCTCTGACACCAGCGGAGCAACTATCTCCACTTAGACTCTCATACAGTGTCCCCAGAGACAGAAGGTTGAAATGGACAGGCCCCCAGGCCCTAATCTGAACCTTAGCTTTGGTTTCCATGTTTCCGTTCTCAGAGGACTGTTTTCGTAGACCAGCACATGGGGCTTTTCTGAGGCACCAAACCAAACATCTCTCATCTCCACATGGGCAGCTTTCTTACTGGGATGTATCAAACACTTCAGGTAGGAGAGTTCCGCAGGGCCACTGAACAACCAGCACATTCCAAGGTCTCCATGGACCCAAACGCACATTATGACGCATCCTCAGGAGAAGCCATTTCAACTCAGCCCCCTGGGTCGCGTGTTCCAGAGGCAGCAGATCAAACATATCTTGTCCCTAATAGCCAATGGGAATGCGAGGCATGCTGTACAGGGATCCATCCTTCGAACCCTGCTCTCCAGTCCTTCCATATGGTATGTCCTGGAGCCATGCAACAGGACTCGAATGTCCCGCAGAAGGAAACCTTGTGGTTTGGGGCAACCTCCAAACTCAGCGTGGGAAAACTTCCTTGGCCTCATGAGGCCCCCACTTCATGAAGGTGCCATCATGGACACATACTCCAGCCTCAGCCAACGTCTGATCCTCAGCCTGACTTCAGATGCAGGAGATTTTGATTCAGCCTCTGCAGAGTGGGCCTGCTCTGCCCTTGGCTCCAATCCTCACACTAGCTTGTGTTTTCAGACTTCCGTCCTCACACTCCTGGCCCACAAACCCTCCCTACTGGGAATTCTGGGGCCACAATGAAGCACTGTGCCTGCCTCCCAGGAGAAAAACATTGTCTATGGCGCTGCCCAGAAACCCCAAATGAGGATCAAACTGCTTGGCCCTCGGCAACACCCCAATTGCATAGGCTACCTTAAACAGTGATGCTCTGTCGCAAATAGCCTGAGCCCAGACCTTCAAACAGACACCGACACATCTGGCTGCACACCCAGCACATTGGACCCGCCACTGCCTTAGGCCACCATCCATTCCCAACCTGGGTTTTCAGTCATCGGAACCTAGACCTTATCTCCAATCCCTGCACAGGGGGGAACCTGATGCACAAGTCAGAACCCCTCCTTCCCCATGGCAAGAAACCTTGCTGCTGGCAGTGAGTCAAACCTTCAGTGTAGGAGAAAACGGCATGGCCCATGAGGCCACGCCCAAGCGTGAGGGCCGCCTTGGGCACAAACACACATTGTGACCCTCAGCGTGAGTACCTTATTCAAGTAACGCCTCTCAGTGACTGGACCAAGAGCCCGCATATGTGGCTTGCCATGCCCATAGGCACCCAGGACTAACTAGATGGTGTGTATTCCAGTTGAGGGAACCCACTGCTGTGCTCTAGAGTCCCTCTCCTGGGGGGTCCCCTGTGGCAGAAAACAGTACTCTTCATTCCCACAGAATGAACACAGACACTTGGGAGCTTGGACAATCCCCCGAGAGGAAGGCTCTTCCTCGGCCTCTAGGACAACCCCTACCCTGACCGGACACTGTAAACGCAACACCCAGAGACAAAATCCTGAGTGACTGCCTCCCACTTGCCCTATTTGATTTCCAGAGGATCTCCCCTCATGGACTGGAGATCAGGCCTGCCATTACATTGGCCCCTAGCTGAGCCAAGTTTGCTTTTTCAGACATCTGTCCCCACAGCCCTGGCAAACACAGCCTCTAGGCTGGGTCCTCTGGAGCCATACCACAGGACCGTGCCTGCTCTCTCCTGGGAAACTGTGTCCATTCCTTTGGCCACACACCTCCAGAATATGAGAAACCTCAAGGCCTCCGAGGACATCCCACTACTGGGAGCCTCACTGGACTCACAGGGGCATTCGGACACAAGCTGAGCAGCTACATCCATGAATGCATGCACACAGATGTCAACAGAGATAGAAGGTTGAGCCGGACAGGCCATTAGGCCGTAGTCTCAACTCTTGCTTTGGTTTCCAGGTGTCACTCCTCAGAGGCTTTGGTTCGAAGAACAGGGTATGGGGCTTTCCTGAGGCACGGAACAGAACTCCTCTCGTGTCCACATGGGAAGTTTCCTTGTTGGAGCCGTGTCAAACACCTCATGTTGGAGAATCCTGCAGAGTCCCTGAGCCACCTCCACATTCCAAGGTCTCCCAGGCCACCAAGCCACAGTAGGACTCATCTTCAGGAGAGTCCATTTCAACTCTCCCCTCTGGGTAGCTCACCCAGGAGCCCGCAGATTGAGCCTGCCTTGTCCTGACTAAATAGTGGGAATATGAGGTGGCGTTCCCAGGCATCCATGCTTAGACACCTGCTCTCTAGTCTTTCCATATGGGGCCTCTTGGAACCATCCAATAGGACTCAACTGTCGTGCAGAAGGTAACGTTCAGTTTTGGAGCAGTTCACAAATCCCATCGTAGCCAAAACTTTCTGGCCTCATGAAGCCCCCACACCCTTCAGGAAGAGGCCATGCTGGACAAGAACTCTAGCCTGAGGCACGTCTCATAGTTGACATGACCTCAGTGCAGGAGATCTCGATTCAGCCTCTGCAGAGTGGGCCTGCCGTGCCCTCGGTCCCAAACCTCACGCTAGCTTGTGTTTTCAGACTTCCTTCCTCACACTCCTGGCAAACAAGCCCTCCGGACTAGGAACTCCAGAACCAAAACCCAGCCCAGTGTCTGCCCAACGGAAGAAAAACATTTCCCTGTGGGGCTCTCCAGAAAACCCAGATGAGGATCAACCTGCTCGGGCCTCGACGGTACCCGAACTGGATAGGCTTCTCAGGGCACTCATGCTCTGCCTGACACAGCCTGAAGCCAGACGTCCAGACAGACAAGGAGACAGCTGGCCGCACACCCAGCATTTTGGACACGCCATGGCCTCATGCCGTCACCTCTTCCTAACCTTGGTTTTCAGATATCTGAACCTAGACATTATATCAATTCTCCACACAGCTGGGTATCGCAAGTACAAAACAGAACTCCTCCTTCCCCATGGCTGTCAAGCTTGCTCTTGGCATGGAGTCACACGTTCAGGGTGGGAGAAACCTTCATGGCCCCTGATGCCACGCCCAAACTTGAGTGCTGCTTGGGCACAAATTCACACTGTGACCCTCAGCATGAGCCCCATGTCAAAGAAAGGCCTGTCAGGGCCTGGACCAAGAGCCCACATATGGGGCTTGCCAAGCCACTATGCACCCAATCCTCACCAGGGTTTGAGTTTTCCAGTTGCCCCGCCTGCACCTGGGGCTCTGCTCTTGAATCCCTTTCTTGGAGAGACCCATGAGCCAGACAACACGACTCCACCCTTCCCACAAAATGACCCCAAACTCTTGGGAGCTGGGACAAATCCCCAGAGAGGGATACTCGTCCACAGTACCTGAGGCCACCGCTCCAATCCACGGCTATCCCGGACACAACATCCAGAGACAAAAGCCTGAAGGAACGCCTCCCACTCGCCCTTGTTTCAGAGGCCCAGGAGCTCTCTCTCGGGCTGTACATCCGGCCTGCCATACCCTAGGCGCCACTCATAAGCTGAGTTTGTGTATTCAGACTTCTGTGCCCACAGCCTGGACCCACACAACATCCAGGCTAGGGCCTCTGGACCAAACAGCTAAAGATTGTGCCTGCCCTCTCCAAGGAAAGTGTGCCCAATCCATTGACCACAACCCTACAGGTTAGGGAAAAGCTCCAAGGTCCCTGAGGCCATCAATAGTATAGGCCACCCTGGACTAAGAGGGGCTCTCTGACACCAGCGGAGCAACTATCTCCACTTAGACTCTCATACAGTGTCCCCAGAGACAGAAGGTTGAAATGGACAGGCCCCCAGGCCCTAATCTGAACCTTAGCTTTGGTTTCCATGTTTCCGTTCTCAGAGGACTGTTTTCGTAGACCAGCACATGGGGCTTTTCTGAGGCACCAAACCAAACATCTCTCATCTCCACATGGGCAGCTTTCTTACTGGGATGTATCAAACACTTCAGGTAGGAGAGTTCCGCAGGGCCACTGAACAACCAGCACATTGCAAGGTCTCCATGGACCCAAACGCACATTATGACGCATCCTCAGGAGAAGCCATTTCAACTCAGCCCCCTGGGTCGCGTGTTCCAGAGGCAGCAGATCAAACATATCTTGTCCCTAATAGCCAATGGGAATGCGAGGCATGCTGTACAGGGATCCATCCTTCGAACCCTGCTCTCCAGTCCTTCCATATGGTATGTCCTGGAGCCATGCAACAGGACTCGAATGTCCCGCAGAAGGAAACCTTGTGGTTTGGGGCAACCTCCAAACTCAGCGTGGGAAAACTTCCTTGGCCTCATGAGGCCCCCACTTCATGAAGGTGCCATCATGGACACATACTCCAGCCTCAGCCAACGTCTGATCCTCAGCCTGACTTCAGATGCAGGAGATTTTGATTCAGCCTCTGCAGAGTGGGCCTGCTCTGCCCTTGGCTCCAATCCTCACACTAGCTTGTGTTTTCAGACTTCCGTCCTCACACTCCTGGCCCACAAACCCTCCCTACTGGGAATTCTGGGGCCACAATGAAGCACTGTGCCTGCCTCCCAGGAGAAAAACATTGTCTATGGCGCTGCCCAGAAACCCCAAATGAGGATCAAACTGCTTGGCCCTCGGCAACACCCCAATTGCATAGGCTACCTTAAACAGTGATGCTCTGTCGCAAATAGCCTGAGCCCAGACCTTCAAACAGACACCGACACATCTGGCTGCACACCCAGCACATTGGACCCGCCACTGCCTTAGGCCACCATCCATTCCCAACCTGGGTTTTCAGTCATCGGAACCTAGACCTTATCTCCAATCCCTGCACAGGGGGGAACCTGATGCACAAGTCAGAACCCCTCCTTCCCCATGGCAAGAAACCTTGCTGCTGGCAGTGAGTCAAACCTTCAGTGTAGGAGAAAACGGCATGGCCCATGAGGCCACGCCCAAGCGTGAGGGCCGCCTTGGGCACAAACACACATTGTGACCCTCAGCGTGAGTACCTTATTCAAGTAACGCCTCTCAGTGACTGGACCAAGAGCCCGCATATGTGGCTTGCCATGCCCATAGGCACCCAGGACTAACTAGATGGTGTGTATTCCAGTTGAGGGAACCCACTGCTGTGCTCTAGAGTCCCTCTCCTGGGGGGTCCCCTGTGGCAGAAAACAGTACTCTTCATTCCCACAGAATGAACACAGACACTTGGGAGCTTGGACAATCCCCCGAGAGGAAGGCTCTTCCTCGGCCTCTAGGACAACCCCTACCCTGACCGGACACTGTAAACGCAACACCCAGAGACAAAATCCTGAGTGACTGCCTCCCACTTGCCCTATTTGATTTCCAGAGGATCTCCCCTCATGGACTGGAGATCAGGCCTGCCATTACATTGGCCCCTAGCTGAGCCAAGTTTGCTTTTTCAGACATCTGTCCCCACAGCCCTGGCAAACACAGCCTCTAGGCTGGGTCCTCTGGAGCCATACCACAGGACCGTGCCTGCTCTCTCCTGGGAAACTGTGTCCATTCCTTTGGCCACACACCTCCAGAATATGAGAAACCTCAAGGCCTCCGAGGACATCCCACTACTGGGAGCCTCACTGGACTCACAGGGGCATTCGGACACAAGCTGAGCAGCTACATCCATGAATGCATGCACACAGATGTCAACAGAGATAGAAGGTTGAGCCGGACAGGCCATTAGGCCGTAGTCTCAACTCTTGCTTTGGTTTCCAGGTGTCACTCCTCAGAGGCTTTGGTTCGAAGAACAGGGTATGGGGCTTTCCTGAGGCACGGAACAGAACTCCTCTCGTGTCCACATGGGAAGTTTCCTTGTTGGAGCCGTGTCAAACACCTCATGTTGGAGAATCCTGCAGAGTCCCTGAGCCACCTCCACATTCCAAGGTCTCCCAGGCCACCAAGCCACAGTAGGACTCATCTTCAGGAGAGTCCATTTCAACTCTCCCCTCTGGGTAGCTCACCCAGGAGCCCGCAGATTGAGCCTGCCTTGTCCTGACTAAATAGTGGGAATATGAGGTGGCGTTCCCAGGCATCCATGCTTAGACACCTGCTCTCTAGTCTTTCCATATGGGGCCTCTTGGAACCATCCAATAGGACTCAACTGTCGTGCAGAAGGTAACGTTCAGTTTTGGAGCAGTTCACAAATCCCATCGTAGCCAAAACTTTCTGGCCTCATGAAGCCCCCACACCCTTCAGGAAGAGGCCATGCTGGACAAGAACTCTAGCCTGAGGCACGTCTCATAGTTGACATGACCTCAGTGCAGGAGATCTCGATTCAGCCTCTGCAGAGTGGGCCTGCCGTGCCCTCGGTCCCAAACCTCACGCTAGCTTGTGTTTTCAGACTTCCTTCCTCACACTCCTGGCAAACAAGCCCTCCGGACTAGGAACTCCAGAACCAAAACCCAGCCCAGTGTCTGCCCAACGGAAGAAAAACATTTCCCTGTGGGGCTCTCCAGAAAACCCAGATGAGGATCAACCTGCTCGGGCCTCGACGGTACCCGAACTGGATAGGCTTCTCAGGGCACTCATGCTCTGCCTGACACAGCCTGAAGCCAGACGTCCAGACAGACAAGGAGACAGCTGGCCGCACACCCAGCATTTTGGACACGCCATGGCCTCATGCCGTCACCTCTTCCTAACCTTGGTTTTCAGATATCTGAACCTAGACATTATATCAATTCTCCACACAGCTGGGTATCGCAAGTACAAAACAGAACTCCTCCTTCCCCATGGCTGTCAAGCTTGCTCTTGGCATGGAGTCACACGTTCAGGGTGGGAGAAACCTTCATGGCCCCTGATGCCACGCCCAAACTTGAGTGCTGCTTGGGCACAAATTCACACTGTGACCCTCAGCATGAGCCCCATGTCAAAGAAAGGCCTGTCAGGGCCTGGACCAAGAGCCCACATATGGGGCTTGCCAAGCCACTATGCACCCAATCCTCACCAGGGTTTGAGTTTTCCAGTTGCCCCGCCTGCACCTGGGGCTCTGCTCTTGAATCCCTTTCTTGGAGAGACCCATGAGCCAGACAACACGACTCCACCCTTCCCACAAAATGACCCCAAACTCTTGGGAGCTGGGACAAATCCCCAGAGAGGGATACTCGTCCACAGTACCTGAGGCCACCGCTCCAATCCACGGCTATCCCGGACACAACATCCAGAGACAAAAGCCTGAAGGAACGCCTCCCACTCGCCCTTGTTTCAGAGGCCCAGGAGCTCTCTCTCGGGCTGTACATCCGGCCTGCCATACCCTAGGCGCCACTCATAAGCTGAGTTTGTGTATTCAGACTTCTGTGCCCACAGCCTGGACCCACACAACATCCAGGCTAGGGCCTCTGGACCAAACAGCTAAAGATTGTGCCTGCCCTCTCCAAGGAAAGTGTGCCCAATCCATTGACCACAACCCTACAGGTTAGGGAAAAGCTCCAAGGTCCCTGAGGCCATCAATAGTATAGGCCACCCTGGACTAAGAGGGGCTCTCTGACACCAGCGGAGCAACTATCTCCACTTAGACTCTCATACAGTGTCCCCAGAGACAGAAGGTTGAAATGGACAGGCCCCCAGGCCCTAATCTGAACCTTAGCTTTGGTTTCCATGTTTCCGTTCTCAGAGGACTGTTTTCGTAGACCAGCACATGGGGCTTTTCTGAGGCACCAAACCAAACATCTCTCATCTCCACATGGGCAGCTTTCTTACTGGGATGTATCAAACACTTCAGGTAGGAGAGTTCCGCAGGGCCACTGAACAACCAGCACATTGCAAGGTCTCCATGGACCCAAACGCACATTATGACGCATCCTCAGGAGAAGCCATTTCAACTCAGCCCCCTGGGTCGCGTGTTCCAGAGGCAGCAGATCAAACATATCTTGTCCCTAATAGCCAATGGGAATGCGAGGCATGCTGTACAGGGATCCATCCTTCGAACCCTGCTCTCCAGTCCTTCCATATGGTATGTCCTGGAGCCATGCAACAGGACTCGAATGTCCCGCAGAAGGAAACCTTGTGGTTTGGGGCAACCTCCAAACTCAGCGTGGGAAAACTTCCTTGGCCTCATGAGGCCCCCACTTCATGAAGGTGCCATCATGGACACATACTCCAGCCTCAGCCAACGTCTGATCCTCAGCCTGACTTCAGATGCAGGAGATTTTGATTCAGCCTCTGCAGAGTGGGCCTGCTCTGCCCTTGGCTCCAATCCTCACACTAGCTTGTGTTTTCAGACTTCCGTCCTCACACTCCTGGCCCACAAACCCTCCCTACTGGGAATTCTGGGGCCACAATGAAGCACTGTGCCTGCCTCCCAGGAGAAAAACATTGTCTATGGCGCTGCCCAGAAACCCCAAATGAGGATCAAACTGCTTGGCCCTCGGCAACACCCCAATTGCATAGGCTACCTTAAACAGTGATGCTCTGTCGCAAATAGCCTGAGCCCAGACCTTCAAACAGACACCGACACATCTGGCTGCACACCCAGCACATTGGACCCGCCACTGCCTTAGGCCACCATCCATTCCCAACCTGGGTTTTCAGTCATCGGAACCTAGACCTTATCTCCAATCCCTGCACAGGGGGGAACCTGATGCACAAGTCAGAACCCCTCCTTCCCCATGGCAAGAAACCTTGCTGCTGGCAGTGAGTCAAACCTTCAGTGTAGGAGAAAACGGCATGGCCCATGAGGCCACGCCCAAGCGTGAGGGCCGCCTTGGGCACAAACACACATTGTGACCCTCAGCGTGAGTACCTTATTCAAGTAACGCCTCTCAGTGACTGGACCAAGAGCCCGCATATGTGGCTTGCCATGCCCATAGGCACCCAGGACTAACTAGATGGTGTGTATTCCAGTTGAGGGAACCCACTGCTGTGCTCTAGAGTCCCTCTCCTGGGGGGTCCCCTGTGGCAGAAAACAGTACTCTTCATTCCCACAGAATGAACACAGACACTTGGGAGCTTGGACAATCCCCCGAGAGGAAGGCTCTTCCTCGGCCTCTAGGACAACCCCTACCCTGACCGGACACTGTAAACGCAACACCCAGAGACAAAATCCTGAGTGACTGCCTCCCACTTGCCCTATTTGATTTCCAGAGGATCTCCCCTCATGGACTGGAGATCAGGCCTGCCATTACATTGGCCCCTAGCTGAGCCAAGTTTGCTTTTTCAGACATCTGTCCCCACAGCCCTGGCAAACACAGCCTCTAGGCTGGGTCCTCTGGAGCCATACCACAGGACCGTGCCTGCTCTCTCCTGGGAAACTGTGTCCATTCCTTTGGCCACACACCTCCAGAATATGAGAAACCTCAAGGCCTCCGAGGACATCCCACTACTGGGAGCCTCACTGGACTCACAGGGGCATTCGGACACAAGCTGAGCAGCTACATCCATGAATGCATGCACACAGATGTCAACAGAGATAGAAGGTTGAGCCGGACAGGCCATTAGGCCGTAGTCTCAACTCTTGCTTTGGTTTCCAGGTGTCACTCCTCAGAGGCTTTGGTTCGAAGAACAGGGTATGGGGCTTTCCTGAGGCACGGAACAGAACTCCTCTCGTGTCCACATGGGAAGTTTCCTTGTTGGAGCCGTGTCAAACACCTCATGTTGGAGAATCCTGCAGAGTCCCTGAGCCACCTCCACATTCCAAGGTCTCCCAGGCCACCAAGCCACAGTAGGACTCATCTTCAGGAGAGTCCATTTCAACTCTCCCCTCTGGGTAGCTCACCCAGGAGCCCGCAGATTGAGCCTGCCTTGTCCTGACTAAATAGTGGGAATATGAGGTGGCGTTCCCAGGCATCCATGCTTAGACACCTGCTCTCTAGTCTTTCCATATGGGGCCTCTTGGAACCATCCAATAGGACTCAACTGTCGTGCAGAAGGTAACGTTCAGTTTTGGAGCAGTTCACAAATCCCATCGTAGCCAAAACTTTCTGGCCTCATGAAGCCCCCACACCCTTCAGGAAGAGGCCATGCTGGACAAGAACTCTAGCCTGAGGCACGTCTCATAGTTGACATGACCTCAGTGCAGGAGATCTCGATTCAGCCTCTGCAGAGTGGGCCTGCCGTGCCCTCGGTCCCAAACCTCACGCTAGCTTGTGTTTTCAGACTTCCTTCCTCACACTCCTGGCAAACAAGCCCTCCGGACTAGGAACTCCAGAACCAAAACCCAGCCCAGTGTCTGCCCAACGGAAGAAAAACATTTCCCTGTGGGGCTCTCCAGAAAACCCAGATGAGGATCAACCTGCTCGGGCCTCGACGGTACCCGAACTGGATAGGCTTCTCAGGGCACTCATGCTCTGCCTGACACAGCCTGAAGCCAGACGTCCAGACAGACAAGGAGACAGCTGGCCGCACACCCAGCATTTTGGACACGCCATGGCCTCATGCCGTCACCTCTTCCTAACCTTGGTTTTCAGATATCTGAACCTAGACATTATATCAATTCTCCACACAGCTGGGTATCGCAAGTACAAAACAGAACTCCTCCTTCCCCATGGCTGTCAAGCTTGCTCTTGGCATGGAGTCACACGTTCAGGGTGGGAGAAACCTTCATGGCCCCTGATGCCACGCCCAAACTTGAGTGCTGCTTGGGCACAAATTCACACTGTGACCCTCAGCATGAGCCCCATGTCAAAGAAAGGCCTGTCAGGGCCTGGACCAAGAGCCCACATATGGGGCTTGCCAAGCCACTATGCACCCAATCCTCACCAGGGTTTGAGTTTTCCAGTTGCCCCGCCTGCACCTGGGGCTCTGCTCTTGAATCCCTTTCTTGGAGAGACCCATGAGCCAGACAACATTACTCCACCCTTCCCACAAAATGACCCCAAACTCTTGGGAGCTGGGACAAATCCCCAGAGAGGGATACTCGTCCACAGTACCTGAGGCCACCGCTCCAATCCACGGCTATCCCGGACACAACATCCAGAGACAAAAGCCTGAAGGAACGCCTCCCACTCGCCCTTGTTTCAGAGGCCCAGGAGCTCTCTCTCGGGCTGTACATCCGGCCTGCCATACCCTAGGCGCCACTCATAAGCTGAGTTTGTGTATTCAGACTTCTGTGCCCACAGCCTGGACCCACACAACATCCAGGCTAGGGCCTCTGGACCAAACAGCTAAAGATTGTGCCTGCCCTCTCCAAGGAAAGTGTGCCCAATCCATTGACCACAACCCTACAGGTTAGGGAAAAGCTCCAAGGTCCCTGAGGCCATCAATAGTATAGGCCACCCTGGACTAAGAGGGGCTCTCTGACACCAGCGGAGCAACTATCTCCACTTAGACTCTCATACAGTGTCCCCAGAGACAGAAGGTTGAAATGGACAGGCCCCCAGGCCCTAATCTGAACCTTAGCTTTGGTTTCCATGTTTCCGTTCTCAGAGGACTGTTTTCGTAGACCAGCACATGGGGCTTTTCTGAGGCACCAAACCAAACATCTCTCATCTCCACATGGGCAGCTTTCTTACTGGGATGTATCAAACACTTCAGGTAGGAGAGTTCCGCAGGGCCACTGAACAACCAGCACATTCCAAGGTCTCCATGGACCCAAACGCACATTATGACGCATCCTCAGGAGAAGCCATTTCAACTCAGCCCCCTGGGTCGCGTGTTCCAGAGGCAGCAGATCAAACATATCTTGTCCCTAATAGCCAATGGGAATGCGAGGCATGCTGTACAGGGATCCATCCTTCGAACCCTGCTCTCCAGTCCTTCCATATGGTATGTCCTGGAGCCATGCAACAGGACTCGAATGTCCCGCAGAAGGAAACCTTGTGGTTTGGGGCAACCTCCAAACTCAGCGTGGGAAAACTTCCTTGGCCTCATGAGGCCCCCACTTCATGAAGGTGCCATCATGGACACATACTCCAGCCTCAGCCAACGTCTGATCCTCAGCCTGACTTCAGATGCAGGAGATTTTGATTCAGCCTCTGCAGAGTGGGCCTGCTCTGCCCTTGGCTCCAATCCTCACACTAGCTTGTGTTTTCAGACTTCCGTCCTCACACTCCTGGCCCACAAACCCTCCCTACTGGGAATTCTGGGGCCACAATGAAGCACTGTGCCTGCCTCCCAGGAGAAAAACATTGTCTATGGCGCTGCCCAGAAACCCCAAATGAGGATCAAACTGCTTGGCCCTCGGCAACACCCCAATTGCATAGGCTACCTTAAACAGTGATGCTCTGTCGCAAATAGCCTGAGCCCAGACCTTCAAACAGACACCGACACATCTGGCTGCACACCCAGCACATTGGACCCGCCACTGCCTTAGGCCACCATCCATTCCCAACCTGGGTTTTCAGTCATCGGAACCTAGACCTTATCTCCAATCCCTGCACAGGGGGGAACCTGATGCACAAGTCAGAACCCCTCCTTCCCCATGGCAAGAAACCTTGCTGCTGGCAGTGAGTCAAACCTTCAGTGTAGGAGAAAACGGCATGGCCCATGAGGCCACGCCCAAGCGTGAGGGCCGCCTTGGGCACAAACACACATTGTGACCCTCAGCGTGAGTACCTTATTCAAGTAACGCCTCTCAGTGACTGGACCAAGAGCCCGCATATGTGGCTTGCCATGCCCATAGGCACCCAGGACTAACTAGATGGTGTGTATTCCAGTTGAGGGAACCCACTGCTGTGCTCTAGAGTCCCTCTCCTGGGGGGTCCCCTGTGGCAGAAAACAGTACTCTTCATTCCCACAGAATGAACACAGACACTTGGGAGCTTGGACAATCCCCCGAGAGGAAGGCTCTTCCTCGGCCTCTAGGACAACCCCTACCCTGACCGGACACTGTAAACGCAACACCCAGAGACAAAATCCTGAGTGACTGCCTCCCACTTGCCCTATTTGATTTCCAGAGGATCTCCCCTCATGGACTGGAGATCAGGCCTGCCATTACATTGGCCCCTAGCTGAGCCAAGTTTGCTTTTTCAGACATCTGTCCCCACAGCCCTGGCAAACACAGCCTCTAGGCTGGGTCCTCTGGAGCCATACCACAGGACCGTGCCTGCTCTCTCCTGGGAAACTGTGTCCATTCCTTTGGCCACACACCTCCAGAATATGAGAAACCTCAAGGCCTCCGAGGACATCCCACTACTGGGAGCCTCACTGGACTCACAGGGGCATTCGGACACAAGCTGAGCAGCTACATCCATGAATGCATGCACACAGATGTCAACAGAGATAGAAGGTTGAGCCGGACAGGCCATTAGGCCGTAGTCTCAACTCTTGCTTTGGTTTCCAGGTGTCACTCCTCAGAGGCTTTGGTTCGAAGAACAGGGTATGGGGCTTTCCTGAGGCACGGAACAGAACTCCTCTCGTGTCCACATGGGAAGTTTCCTTGTTGGAGCCGTGTCAAACACCTCATGTTGGAGAATCCTGCAGAGTCCCTGAGCCACCTCCACATTCCAAGGTCTCCCAGGCCACCAAGCCACAGTAGGACTCATCTTCAGGAGAGTCCATTTCAACTCTCCCCTCTGGGTAGCTCACCCAGGAGCCCGCAGATTGAGCCTGCCTTGTCCTGACTAAATAGTGGGAATATGAGGTGGCGTTCCCAGGCATCCATGCTTAGACACCTGCTCTCTAGTCTTTCCATATGGGGCCTCTTGGAACCATCCAATAGGACTCAACTGTCGTGCAGAAGGTAACGTTCAGTTTTGGAGCAGTTCACAAATCCCATCGTAGCCAAAACTTTCTGGCCTCATGAAGCCCCCACACCCTTCAGGAAGAGGCCATGCTGGACAAGAACTATAGCCTGAGGCACGTCTCATAGTTGACATGACCTCAGTGCAGGAGATCTCGATTCAGCCTCTGCAGAGTGGGCCTGCCGTGCCCTCGGTCCCAAACCTCACGCTAGCTTGTGTTTTCAGACTTCCTTCCTCACACTCCTGGCAAACAAGCCCTCCGGACTAGGAACTCCAGAACCAAAACCCAGCCCAGTGTCTGCCCAACGGAAGAAAAACATTTCCCTGTGGGGCTCTCCAGAAAACCCAGATGAGGATCAACCTGCTCGGGCCTCGACGGTACCCGAACTGGATAGGCTTCTCAGGGCACTCATGCTCTGCCTGACACAGCCTGAAGCCAGACGTCCAGACAGACAAGGAGACAGCTGGCCGCACACCCAGCATTTTGGACACGCCATGGCCTCATGCCGTCACCTCTTCCTAACCTTGGTTTTCAGATATCTGAACCTAGACATTATATCAATTCTCCACACAGCTGGGTATCGCAAGTACAAAACAGAACTCCTCCTTCCCCATGGCTGTCAAGCTTGCTCTTGGCATGGAGTCACACGTTCAGGGTGGGAGAAACCTTCATGGCCCCTGATGCCACGCCCAAACTTGAGTGCTGCTTGGGCACAAATTCACACTGTGACCCTCAGCATGAGCCCCATGTCAAAGAAAGGCCTGTCAGGGCCTGGACCAAGAGCCCACATATGGGGCTTGCCAAGCCACTATGCACCCAATCCTCACCAGGGTTTGAGTTTTCCAGTTGCCCCGCCTGCACCTGGGGCTCTGCTCTTGAATCCCTTTCTTGGAGAGACCCATGAGCCAGACAACACGACTCCACCCTTCCCACAAAATGACCCCAAACTCTTGGGAGCTGGGACAAATCCCCAGAGAGGGATACTCGTCCACAGTACCTGAGGCCACCGCTCCAATCCACGGCTATCCCGGACACAACATCCAGAGACAAAAGCCTGAAGGAACGCCTCCCACTCGCCCTTGTTTCAGAGGCCCAGGAGCTCTCTCTCGGGCTGTACATCCGGCCTGCCATACCCTAGGCGCCACTCATAAGCTGAGTTTGTGTATTCAGACTTCTGTGCCCACAGCCTGGACCCACACAACATCCAGGCTAGGGCCTCTGGACCAAACAGCTAAAGATTGTGCCTGCCCTCTCCAAGGAAAGTGTGCCCAATCCATTGACCACAACCCTACAGGTTAGGGAAAAGCTCCAAGGTCCCTGAGGCCATCAATAGTATAGGCCACCCTGGACTAAGAGGGGCTCTCTGACACCAGCGGAGCAACTATCTCCACTTAGACTCTCATACAGTGTCCCCAGAGACAGAAGGTTGAAATGGACAGGCCCCCAGGCCCTAATCTGAACCTTAGCTTTGGTTTCCATGTTTCCGTTCTCAGAGGACTGTTTTCGTAGACCAGCACATGGGGCTTTTCTGAGGCACCAAACCAAACATCTCTCATCTCCACATGGGCAGCTTTCTTACTGGGATGTATCAAACACTTCAGGTAGGAGAGTTCCGCAGGGCCACTGAACAACCAGCACATTCCAAGGTCTCCATGGACCCAAACGCACATTATGACGCATCCTCAGGAGAAGCCATTTCAACTCAGCCCCCTGGGTCGCGTGTTCCAGAGGCAGCAGATCAAACATATCTTGTCCCTAATAGCCAATGGGAATGCGAGGCATGCTGTACAGGGATCCATCCTTCGAACCCTGCTCTCCAGTCCTTCCATATGGTATGTCCTGGAGCCATGCAACAGGACTCGAATGTCCCGCAGAAGGAAACCTTGTGGTTTGGGGCAACCTCCAAACTCAGCGTGGGAAAACTTCCTTGGCCTCATGAGGCCCCCACTTCATGAAGGTGCCATCATGGACACATACTCCAGCCTCAGCCAACGTCTGATCCTCAGCCTGACTTCAGATGCAGGAGATTTTGATTCAGCCTCTGCAGAGTGGGCCTGCTCTGCCCTTGGCTCCAATCCTCACACTAGCTTGTGTTTTCAGACTTCCGTCCTCACACTCCTGGCCCACAAACCCTCCCTACTGGGAATTCTGGGGCCACAATGAAGCACTGTGCCTGCCTCCCAGGAGAAAAACATTGTCTATGGCGCTGCCCAGAAACCCCAAATGAGGATCAAACTGCTTGGCCCTCGGCAACACCCCAATTGCATAGGCTACCTTAAACAGTGATGCTCTGTCGCAAATAGCCTGAGCCCAGACCTTCAAACAGACACCGACACATCTGGCTGCACACCCAGCACATTGGACCCGCCACTGCCTTAGGCCACCATCCATTCCCAACCTGGGTTTTCAGTCATCGGAACCTAGACCTTATCTCCAATCCCTGCACAGGGGGGAACCTGATGCACAAGTCAGAACCCCTCCTTCCCCATGGCAAGAAACCTTGCTGCTGGCAGTGAGTCAAACCTTCAGTGTAGGAGAAAACGGCATGGCCCATGAGGCCACGCCCAAGCGTGAGGGCCGCCTTGGGCACAAACACACATTGTGACCCTCAGCGTGAGTACCTTATTCAAGTAACGCCTCTCAGTGACTGGACCAAGAGCCCGCATATGTGGCTTGCCATGCCCATAGGCACCCAGGACTAACTAGATGGTGTGTATTCCAGTTGAGGGAACCCACTGCTGTGCTCTAGAGTCCCTCTCCTGGGGGGTCCCCTGTGGCAGAAAACAGTACTCTTCATTCCCACAGAATGAACACAGACACTTGGGAGCTTGGACAATCCCCCGAGAGGAAGGCTCTTCCTCGGCCTCTAGGACAACCCCTACCCTGACCGGACACTGTAAACGCAACACCCAGAGACAAAATCCTGAGTGACTGCCTCCCACTTGCCCTATTTGATTTCCAGAGGATCTCCCCTCATGGACTGGAGATCAGGCCTGCCATTACATTGGCCCCTAGCTGAGCCAAGTTTGCTTTTTCAGACATCTGTCCCCACAGCCCTGGCAAACACAGCCTCTAGGCTGGGTCCTCTGGAGCCATACCACAGGACCGTGCCTGCTCTCTCCTGGGAAACTGTGTCCATTCCTTTGGCCACACACCTCCAGAATATGAGAAACCTCAAGGCCTCCGAGGACATCCCACTACTGGGAGCCTCACTGGACTCACAGGGGCATTCGGACACAAGCTGAGCAGCTACATCCATGAATGCATGCACACAGATGTCAACAGAGATAGAAGGTTGAGCCGGACAGGCCATTAGGCCGTAGTCTCAACTCTTGCTTTGGTTTCCAGGTGTCACTCCTCAGAGGCTTTGGTTCGAAGAACAGGGTATGGGGCTTTCCTGAGGCACGGAACAGAACTCCTCTCGTGTCCACATGGGAAGTTTCCTTGTTGGAGCCGTGTCAAACACCTCATGTTGGAGAATCCTGCAGAGTCCCTGAGCCACCTCCACATTCCAAGGTCTCCCAGGCCACCAAGCCACAGTAGGACTCATCTTCAGGAGAGTCCATTTCAACTCTCCCCTCTGGGTAGCTCACCCAGGAGCCCGCAGATTGAGCCTGCCTTGTCCTGACTAAATAGTGGGAATATGAGGTGGCGTTCCCAGGCATCCATGCTTAGACACCTGCTCTCTAGTCTTTCCATATGGGGCCTCTTGGAACCATCCAATAGGACTCAACTGTCGTGCAGAAGGTAACGTTCAGTTTTGGAGCAGTTCACAAATCCCATCGTAGCCAAAACTTTCTGGCCTCATGAAGCCCCCACACCCTTCAGGAAGAGGCCATGCTGGACAAGAACTATAGCCTGAGGCACGTCTCATAGTTGACATGACCTCAGTGCAGGAGATCTCGATTCAGCCTCTGCAGAGTGGGCCTGCCGTGCCCTCGGTCCCAAACCTCACACTAGCTTGTGTTTTCAGACTTCCTTCCTCACACTCCTGGCAAACAAGCCCTCCGGACTAGGAACTCCAGAACCAAAACCCAGCCCAGTGTCTGCCCAACGGAAGAAAAACATTTCCCTGTGGGGCTCTCCAGAAAACCCAGATGAGGATCAAACTGCTCGGGCCTCGACGGTACCCGAACTGGATAGGCTTCTCAGGGCACTCATGCTCTGCCTGACACAGCCTGAAGCCAGACGTCCAGACAGACAAGGAGACAGCTGGCCGCACACCCAGCACTTTGGACACGCCATGGCCTCATGCCGTCACCTCTTCCTAACCTTGGTTTTCAGATATCTGAACCTAGACATTATATCAATTCTCCACACAGCTGGGTATCGCAAGTACAAAACAGAACTCCTCCTTCCCCATGGCTGTCAAGCTTGCTCTTGGCATGGAGTCACACGTTCAGGGTGGGAGAAACCTTCATGGCCCCTGATGCCACGCCCAAACTTGAGTGCTGCTTGGGCACAAATTCACACTGTGACCCTCAGCATGAGCCCCATGTCAAAGAAAGGCCTGTCAGGGCCTGGACCAAGAGCCCGCATATGGGGCTTGCCAAGCCACTATGCACCCAATCCTCACCAGGGTTTGAGTTTTCCAGTTGCCCCGCCTGCACCTGGGGCTCTGCTCTTGAATCCCTTTCTTGGAGAGACCCATGAGCCAGACAACACGACTCCACCCTTCCCACAAAATGACCCCAAACTCTTGGGAGCTGGGACAAATCCCCAGAGAGGGATACTCGTCCACAGTACCTGAGGCCACCGCTCCAATCCACGGCTATCCCGGACACAACATCCAGAGACAAAAGCCTGAAGGAACGCCTCCCACTCGCCCTTGTTTCAGAGGCCCAGGAGCTCTCTCTCGGGCTGTACATCCGGCCTGCCATACCCTAGGCGCCACTCATAAGCTGAGTTTGTGTATTCAGACTTCTGTGCCCACAGCCTGGACCCACACAACATCCAGGCTAGGGCCTCTGGACCAAACAGCTAAAGATTGTGCCTGCCCTCTCCAAGGAAAGTGTGCCCAATCCATTGACCACAACCCTACAGGTTAGGGAAAAGCTCCAAGGTCCCTGAGGCCATCAATAGTATAGGCCACCCTGGACTAAGAGGGGCTCTCTGACACCAGCGGAGCAACTATCTCCACTTAGACTCTCATACAGTGTCCCCAGAGACAGAAGGTTGAAATGGACAGGCCCCCAGGCCCTAATCTGAACCTTAGCTTTGGTTTCCATGTTTCCGTTCTCAGAGGACTGTTTTCGTAGACCAGCACATGGGGCTTTTCTGAGGCACCAAACCAAACATCTCTCATCTCCACATGGGCAGCTTTCTTACTGGGATGTATCAAACACTTCAGGTAGGAGAGTTCCGCAGGGCCACTGAACAACCAGCACATTCCAAGGTCTCCATGGACCCAAACACACATTATGACGCATCCTCAGGAGAAGCCATTTCAACTCAGCCCCCTGGGTCGCGTGTTCCAGAGGCAGCAGATCAAACATATCTTGTCCCTAATAGCCAATGGGAATGCGAGGCATGCTGTACAGGGATCCATCCTTCGAACCCTGCTCTCCAGTCCTTCCATATGGTATGTCCTGGAGCCATGCAACAGGACTCGAATGTCCCGCAGAAGGAAACCTTGTGGTTTGGGGCAACCTCCAAACTCAGCGTGGGAAAACTTCCTTGGCCTCATGAGGCCCCCACTTCATGAAGGTGCCATCATGGACACATACTCCAGCCTCAGCCAACGTCTGATCCTCAGCCTGACTTCAGATGCAGGAGATTTTGATTCAGCCTCTGCAGAGTGGGCCTGCTCTGCCCTTGGCTCCAATCCTCACACTAGCTTGTGTTTTCAGACTTCCGTCCTCACACTCCTGGCCCACAAACCCTCCCTACTGGGAATTCTGGGGCCACAATGAAGCACTGTGCCTGCCTCCCAGGAGAAAAACATTGTCTATGGCGCTGCCCAGAAACCCCAAATGAGGATCAAACTGCTTGGCCCTCGGCAACACCCCAATTGCATAGGCTACCTTAAACAGTGATGCTCTGTCGCAAATAGCCTGAGCCCAGACCTTCAAACAGACACCGACACATCTGGCTGCACACCCAGCACATTGGACCCGCCACTGCCTTAGGCCACCATCCATTCCCAACCTGGGTTTTCAGTCATCGGAACCTAGACCTTATCTCCAATCCCTGCACAGGGGGGAACCTGATGCACAAGTCAGAACCCCTCCTTCCCCATGGCAAGAAACCTTGCTGCTGGCAGTGAGTCAAACCTTCAGTGTAGGAGAAAACGGCATGGCCCATGAGGCCACGCCCAAGCGTGAGGGCCGCCTTGGGCACAAACACACATTGTGACCCTCAGCGTGAGTACCTTATTCAAGTAACGCCTCTCAGTGACTGGACCAAGAGCCCGCATATGTGGCTTGCCATGCCCATAGGCACCCAGGACTAACTAGATGGTGTGTATTCCAGTTGAGGGAACCCACTGCTGTGCTCTAGAGTCCCTCTCCTGGGGGGTCCCCTGTGGCAGAAAACAGTACTCTTCATTCCCACAGAATGAACACAGACACTTGGGAGCTTGGACAATCCCCCGAGAGGAAGGCTCTTCCTCGGCCTCTAGGACAACCCCTACCCTGACCGGACACTGTAAACGCAACACCCAGAGACAAAATCCTGAGTGACTGCCTCCCACTTGCCCTATTTGATTTCCAGAGGATCTCCCCTCATGGACTGGAGATCAGGCCTGCCATTACATTGGCCCCTAGCTGAGCCAAGTTTGCTTTTTCAGACATCTGTCCCCACAGCCCTGGCAAACACAGCCTCTAGGCTGGGTCCTCTGGAGCCATACCACAGGACCGTGCCTGCTCTCTCCTGGGAAACTGTGTCCATTCCTTTGGCCACACACCTCCAGAATATGAGAAACCTCAAGGCCTCCGAGGACATCCCACTACTGGGAGCCTCACTGGACTCACAGGGGCATTCGGACACAAGCTGAGCAGCTACATCCATGAATGCATGCACACAGATGTCAACAGAGATAGAAGGTTGAGCCGGACAGGCCATTAGGCCGTAGTCTCAACTCTTGCTTTGGTTTCCAGGTGTCACTCCTCAGAGGCTTTGGTTCGAAGAACAGGGTATGGGGCTTTCCTGAGGCACGGAACAGAACTCCTCTCGTGTCCACATGGGAAGTTTCCTTGTTGGAGCCGTGTCAAACACCTCATGTTGGAGAATCCTGCAGAGTCCCTGAGCCACCTCCACATTCCAAGGTCTCCCAGGCCACCAAGCCACAGTAGGACTCATCTTCAGGAGAGTCCATTTCAACTCTCCCCTCTGGGTAGCTCACCCAGGAGCCCGCAGATTGAGCCTGCCTTGTCCTGACTAAATAGTGGGAATATGAGGTGGCGTTCCCAGGCATCCATGCTTAGACACCTGCTCTCTAGTCTTTCCATATGGGGCCTCTTGGAACCATCCAATAGGACTCAACTGTCGTGCAGAAGGTAACGTTCAGTTTTGGAGCAGTTCACAAATCCCATCGTAGCCAAAACTTTCTGGCCTCATGAAGCCCCCACACCCTTCAGGAAGAGGCCATGCTGGACAAGAACTCTAGCCTGAGGCACGTCTCATAGTTGACATGACCTCAGTGCAGGAGATCTCGATTCAGCCTCTGCAGAGTGGGCCTGCCGTGCCCTCGGTCCCAAACCTCACGCTAGCTTGTGTTTTCAGACTTCCTTCCTCACACTCCTGGCAAACAAGCCCTCCGGACTAGGAACTCCAGAACCAAAACCCAGCCCAGTGTCTGCCCAACGGAAGAAAAACATTTCCCTGTGGGGCTCTCCAGAAAACCCAGATGAGGATCAACCTGCTCGGGCCTCGACGGTACCCGAACTGGATAGGCTTCTCAGGGCACTCATGCTCTGCCTGACACAGCCTGAAGCCAGACGTCCAGACAGACAAGGAGACAGCTGGCCGCACACCCAGCACTTTGGACACGCCATGGCCTCATGCCGTCACCTCTTCCTAACCTTGGTTTTCAGATATCTGAACCTAGACATTATATCAATTCTCCACACAGCTGGGTATCGCAAGTACAAAACAGAACTCCTCCTTCCCCATGGCTGTCAAGCTTGCTCTTGGCATGGAGTCACACGTTCAGGGTGGGAGAAACCTTCATGGCCCCTGATGCCACGCCCAAACTTGAGTGCTGCTTGGGCACAAATTCACACTGTGACCCTCAGCATGAGCCCCATGTCAAAGAAAGGCCTGTCAGGGCCTGGACCAAGAGCCCGCATATGGGGCTTGCCAAGCCACTATGCACCCAATCCTCACCAGGGTTTGAGTTTTCCAGTTGCCCCGCCTGCACCTGGGGCTCTGCTCTTGAATCCCTTTCTTGGAGAGACCCATGAGCCAGACAACACGACTCCACCCTTCCCACAAAATGACCCCAAACTCTTGGGAGCTGGGACAAATCCCAAGAGACGGATACCCCTACACAGTCCCTAAGGCCACCGCTCCAATCCACGGCTATCCCGGACACAACATCCAGAGACAAAAGCCTGAAGGAATGCCTCCCACTCGCCCTTGTTTCAGAGGCCCCGGAGCTCCCTCTCGGGCTGTACATCAGGCCTGCCATACCCTAGGCGCCACTCTTAAGCTGAGTTTGTGTTTTCAGACTTCTGTGCCCACAGCCTGGACACACACAACCTCCAGGCGAGGGCCTCTGGAGCCACAGCGAAAGATTGTGCCTGCCCTCTCCAAGGAAAGTGTGCACAATCCATTGACCACAACCCTAGAGATTAGGGAAAAGATCCAAGCCCCTGAGGCCATCAATAGTGGAGGCCACCCTGGACTAAGAGGGGGCTCTCTGACACCAGCGGAGCAACTATCTCCACTTAGACTCTCAGACAGAGTCCCCAGAGACAGAAGGTTTAAATGGACAGGCCCCCAGGCCCTAATCTGAACCTTAGCTTTGGTTTCCATGTGTCCGTCCTCAGAGGACTGTTTTCGTAGACCAGCACACGGGGCTTTTCTGAGGCACCAAACCAAACCTCTCTCGTCTCCACATGGGGAGCTTTCTTATTGGGGATGTATCAAACCCTTCAGGTAGGAGAGTTCCGCAGGGCCACTGAACAACCAGCACATTCCAAGGTCTCCATGGACCCCAAACGCACATTATGACGCATCCTCAGGAGAGGCCATTTCAACTCAGCCCCCTGGGTCGCGTGCCCCAGAGGCAGCAGATCAAACATATCTTGTTGTTTATGGCCAAGGGGAATGCGAGGCATGCTGTACAGTGATCCATCCTTCGAACCCTGCTCTCCAGTCCTTCCGTATGGTATGTCCTGGAGCCATGCAACCGGACTCGAATGTCCCGCAGAAGGAAATCTTGTGGTTTGGGGCAACCTCCAAACTCAGTGTGGGAAAACTTCCTTGGCCTCATGAGGCCCCCGCTTCATGAAGGTGCCATCATGGACACATACTCCAGCCTCAGCCAACGTCTGATCCTCAGCCTGACTTCAGATGCAGGAGATTTTGATTCAGCCTCTGCAGACTGGGCCTGCTCTGCCCTTGGCTCCAATCCTCACACTAGCTTGTGTTTTCAGACTTCCGTCCTCACACTCCTGGCCCACAAACCCTCCCTACTGGGAATTCTGGGGCCACAATGAAGCACTGTGCCTGCCTCCCAGGAGAAATACATTGTCTATGGTGCTGCACAGAAACCCCAAATGAGGATCAAACTGCTTTGCCCTCGGCAACACCCCAATTGCATAGGCTACCTTAAACACTGATGCTCTGTCGCAAAAGCCTGAGCCCTGACCTTCCAACAGACACCGACACAGCTGGCTGCACACCCAGCACATTGGACCCGCCACTGCCTTCGGACACCATCCATTCCCAACCTGGGTTTTCAGTCATCGGAACCTAGACCTTATCTCCAATCCCTGCACAGGGGGGAACCTGATGCACAAGTCAGAACCCCTCCTTCCCCATGGCAAGAAAACTTGCTGCTGACCGTGAGTCAAACCTTCAGTGTAGGAGAAAACGGCAAACCTGCCGGGCCTCATGAAGCCCCCATATCCTTCAGGGAGAGGCCATCATGGTCAAAAACTCTAGCTTGAAGCACGTCTCATAGTAGACATGACCGCAATGCAGGAGATCTTGATTCAGCCTCTGCAGAGTGGCCTGCCGTGCCCTCGGTCCCAAACCTCACGCTAGCTTGTGTTTTCAGACTTCCTTCCTCACACTCCTGGCAAACAATCCCTCCAGAGTAGGAATTGCAGAACCACAAGCCTGCTCAGTTACTGCCCACCGGTAGAAAACGTTTCCTTGTGGGGCTTTCCATAAAACCCAGATGAGGATCAACCTGCTCTTGCCTCGACGGCACTCAGATTTGATAGGCTGCTCTGGGCACTAATGCTCTGCCTTTCACAGCCTGATGCCAGACTTCCAGACAGACAAGGAGACAGCTGGCCACACACCTAGCACTTCTGACACGCCATGGACTTATGCCGTTATCTCTTCCTAACCTTGGTTTTCTGATATCTAAACCCAGATATTATATCAATTCCCCACACAGTTGGGCATTTGAAGCACAAATCAGAACTCCTTTTTCCCCATGGCTGTAAGGCTTGCTCTTGGCATGGAGTCACACCTTCAGGGTGGGAGAAACCTTCATTTCCCCTGAAACCACGCCCAAACTTGAGTGCTGCCTTGGGCACAAATTCACTCTGTGACCCTCAGCATGAGCCCAATATCAAAGAAAGTCCTGTCAGGGCCTTGACCAAGAGCCCTCATATGGGGTGTGCCAAGCCCCTATACACCCAATCCTCACCAGTGTTTGAGTTTTCCAGTATCCCCCCTGTTCCTGGGGCTCTGCTCTGGAATCACTTTCTTGGAGAGACACATGAGCCAGACAACAGGACTCCACCCTTCCCACAAAATGACCCCAAACTCCTGTTAGCTGGGACAAATCCCCAGAGAGGTTACTCGTCCACAGTCACTGAGGCCACCCCATACAATCCACGGCTATCCTGGACGCATCCAGAGACAAAAGCCTGAAGGAATCTCGCCCTTGATTCACAAGCCAAGGAGCTCACTCTTTATCTGTACATCCGGCGTGCCATACCTCGGCGCCACTCATAAGCTGAGTTTTTGTTTTCAGACTTATGTGCCCACTGCCTGGACCCACACACCCTCCAGGCTAGGGCATCTGGAGCCACAGTGAAAGATTGTGCCTGCCATCTCCAAGGAAAGTGTGCCCAATCCATTGACCACAACCCTACAGGTTAGGGAAAAGTTCCAAGGCCCCTGAGGCCATCCTGATAGTGTAGGCTGCCCTGGACTAAAAGGGGCACTCTGACACCAGCTGAGCCATTATCACCACTTAGACTTTCAGACAGTGTCCCCAGAGACAGAAGATTGAAATGGACAGGCCCTTAGGCCCTATTATGAACCTTAGCTTTAGTTTTCATGTGTCTGTCCTCAGAGGACTGGTTTCTTATACCAGCATATTAGGTTTTTCTGAGGCTCCAAACCAAACCTCTCTTGTCTCCACATGGAGTGCTTTCTTACTGGATCTGTATCAAACCCTTCTGGTCGGAGAATTCCGCAGGGCCACAGTACAACCATCACATTCCAAGGTCTCCATGGACAGAAACCCACATTATGACGCATCCTCAGGAGAGGCCATTTCAACTCAGCCCACTGGTTAGCTTGCCCCAGAGCCAGCAGAACAAACATATCTTGTCGTTAATGGCCAAAGGGAATGCGAGGCATGTTGTTCAGGGATCCATCCTTTGAACCCTCCTCTTCAGTCGTTCCGTATGGTATGTACTGGAGCCATTCAACAGGACTCGACTGTCTTGCAGAAGGAAACCTTGTGGTTTGTGGCAACCTCCAAACTCAGCGTGGGAAAACTTCGTCAACCTCATGAGGCACCTGCTTCATGAAGGTGCCATCAAGGGCACAATCCAACCTCAGCCAATGTCTGATCCTCAGCCTGACTTCAGATGCATGAGATATCCTTTCAGCCTTTGCAGAGTGGGCCTGCTCCCCACCTCACCCTATGTTTTGTTTTCAGACTCTACCCTAGCACTCCTGGCCCAAAAGCCCTCATGATTGGGAATTCTGGTTCCAGAACGAAGCACTCTGCCTGCCCCCCAAAGAAAAACATTGTCTATGGCATTGCTCAGAAACCCCAAATGAAAATCAACCTGCTCAGCCCTCGGCAACACCCCAATTGCATAGGCTACCCTAAACACTATGCTCTGTCTTACATAGCCTGAGCCCAGACCTTGTGAGAGACATTGAGACAGTTGGCTTCACACCCAGCACATCGAACCTGCCATGGGTTAGGCCATTTCATCCCTTCCCATTGACCTGGGTGTCTTCCTGGAGGTATATTCTGAGGCTGTGTCAGACTATGCATTTTTTCTGGAGCTTCCTATGGAATTGGGGTGGTATTAGGGGCCTTGCAATTTTCTCTTAATCTGGTGGGTTGGGAAACTGAGACAGGCTGACATTCCTTGGGAGAGCTGGCCCAGTGCTGTTGTGTGTTCCTGGAGGCCCCATCCTGGAGGGCATATGGGTCAGGACTCTGGGTCCAAAGTCTTCAGACACAAACTCGGGTAAGAGTTAAGCTCGAGGTGATGGCAGACCCAATCTGCAGACCCTGAGCGAAGCATCTCCAGATATGAAATTCGGACGCCTGTGAGGCAGGAGCACAGTCTTTTCTGTCTGACTTGTTTGTCTATGATGGCCACGAAATGAAGGGGTGGCCTCATGGGTCCATGTGAGATTCTACCTCTCTGGGAATTCTGCTCGGCACCCAAGAGTTTGGTGTATTTCAGGGGATGGGAGGAGCGCAGTTTTCTGAGTCAGGGATCCCGTCCAAACAGCCATTCCAGAGATGGATCCTGGGTTCTGGAGCCTGGATCACCGCAACAAGGCTTAGGATTTGGGCCTAGGGTCCTGCTCTATGTTTTCCTGGTACAGCTCCCGAGTGTTCTTGTTGGAAATGGGTCTCATTCTGAGGGTCACAATGCCTGTTTTTGCCCAGATGCCCAAGCTGAGTGGGTGTGACCTCATGGGCTATGCACTTGGCTCCCACTCTGAGGGTTGGACTGCCATCTCAACATTCAGTTTTCCTGCCATGGGGAAGGAGGTGTACTTTTTTATGCTTCAGGTTCCCCCATGGGCAGGAATTTGAGCTAAGTTCTGGGACAGGTGCCTGAATACCCAGTTCACTTTGAGATGAGGTCCTCGGGCCAAGGCAGGACCCACCTGCAGAAAATGAGGCCTGCTTTCTGGGTGCCTGTCAGGAGCTCGGGCTCGAGCTGTGTCAGACAGAACATTCGTGGAGAGTTCGGCCTATGATATTGGGGTGCTTTTGAGAGCTGTGCAACTGGATCCTCATGGGGGATTTTTGCACAGACCCTTTTTTCACTTCTTCTATCTGGTGAGCAGGCAGATGGCTGCATTACGGCTCCAGAATATCCAAGTTGGAGGGTTTGCAGGCGAGGAGTGTGAGGACAGAAGTATGAAAACATAAGCTACGGTTACGCTCAGTGCCGAGCACATGTCTATTCCAATGTACAGCAGTTGTTTCGAGATCTTCAGCACCTGGGCGAGGGGAAGATGTCTGCTCACGCTGGAGTTTGTATCCATGATGGCCAACAAATGGTGGGGAGGCCTCAAGAATTCTTGGAGATTTTTCCAAGCTGGAGCTTGTGAGCTGCTCCAAACATCAAGGTGTCCTACTAAGGGACAGCAGAAGTCTTCTTACAGGGCTCCAGGGTCCCCCATATGGAAGATTCGATAGCAATGCTCTCTGAATGGAGGCCTGGGAAGCCAATCTCTTGTTACCATTGCAGCTGAGGAACAGGGTAAGCTTCCCGTCCTGTGTAGGCGTGGTCTCAGGGACCATGCACCTGGTTCCCACTCAGCGTTGTACAGCCATCTCAACATTCAGTTTTCTGGCCATGGGGAAGGAGGAGCACTCTTTTGTGCTTCCGAGTCCCCTATGGGCAGGAATTTGAGCTAAGTCTGGGAAAGGTACCTGAATATTCAGGTTGCTTCAAGATGATGGCCTCGGGCCAAGGTTGGACCCACCTGGAGGATATGGGGCCCACTATCTGGGTGGCTGACAGGAGGTCGGGGATCAGGCGGTGTCAGACAGACAATTTATGCAGAGGTCGGTCTATTATATTGGGGTGACATTGAGGGCCGTGCAGGAGGATCCTCATGTGGGTTTCTACGAAGACCCATAGGGCACTTCTTCTTTCTGGTGGGCAGGCAGAAAGCTGCACTGTGGCTTCAGAATTCCCAATATGGAGGGCTTGTAGGCGAGGAGTGTGAAGACAGAAGTCTGAAAACACAAGCCAGGGATAAGCTCAGTGCCGACCACAGGACCATTCCATTGTGCAGTGGTTGTTTCGAGATTTCCAGCACCTGAGTATGGGCGAGGGTCAGATGTCTGCTCACGCTGGGTTTGCATCCATGATGGTCAACGAATTGTGGGGTGGCCTCAAGAATTCTTGGAGATTTTCCCAAGCAGGACCTTGTGAGCTGCTCCAAACAGCAAGGTGTCCTACTGTGGGACAGGGGAAGTCCGCTTACAAGGCTCCAGGGTCCCCCATATAGAAAGATTCGACAGCAGAGGTCTCTGAATGGGGGCCTGGGAAGTCTTCCTTGCATGACCATTGCAGCTGAGGAACATTGCAGGCTTGATCTGCTGGTTTTTGTTCAAATTTCCAAGTGATCTAAGTTGACGGATGTTCTCAGTCTAATGAGTCACAATGCTGCTTGGTGTCCAGGGAGACCTTAGAATGTGGTGGTGAGGGTGCCTGGGTGGCTCAATGGGCTAAGCCGCTGCCTTCGGCTCAGGTCATGATCTCAGGGTCCTGGGATTGAGTCCCGCATCAGGCTCTCTGCTCAGCAGGGAGCCTGCTTCTTCCTCTCTCTCTCTCTGCCTTCCTCTATGCCTACTTGTGATCTCTCTCTGTCAAATAAATAAATAAAATCTATATAAAAAAAAGAATGTGGTTGTGGGTCTGTGGCCATGCAGGATTCTCCTACCTGAGGGTTAGACCCAGTTCCCAGGAGCCAGGTTCCCTTCTCGGGACAGGAGGGGTTCTCTTGTATGCCTCAGGGACCACATGTCGGATCATATGTTGGATTTCAAGACCAGGCCTCTGGGCACAGAGGCCTGAATATCTAGGCTAGGGTTCTTATGAGGTTGTAGGGGCATGTCATCCTCAACCTTCGGACTTAGGGACTTTGACCTGTGAGTCTTCCTGGAGGTAGATGCTCAGGCTGTGTCAGACTGTGCATTTTTTCCAGAGTGGCCTATGAAATTGGGGTGGGCTCAGGGGCCTTGCAGGCTTTTCCTAATCTGGAGTGTTTGTGCAACTGAGACGGCAGAATTTCATCCAGAGATCAGGCCCAGTGATGTAGTGTGGTTCTGTCAGCCCCATCCTGCAGGGAATGTGGTTAAGGGCTCTGGGACCAAAGTCTTCAGACACAAAATTGTGTATCAATTAGGAGGGAGGTGATGGCAGCCCCGATCTGCAGACGCTGAGGGCAGCTCCTCAGGATTTGAAATTCGTGTGGCTGGGAGGCAGGAGCAAAGGCTTTTCTGTCTGGATTGTGTCTAGGATGGCCTTGGAATGGTGGTGTGTCCTCATGTGTCCATGGAATATTCTACCTCTCTGGGGATTCTGCCCAGCACCCAAGAGTTTGGTGTCTCACTGCGAAGGAGAGAGCGTATTTTACTGTTTCACGGTTCCCGTCAACACAGGGATTCCAGAGATGGGTTATAGGTCCCTGTGCCTGGATAACCCTACAAAGGCTTAGTATTTGGGCCTAGAGGCTTGACTACCTGGCTCTGTGGGGCTTTGGTTCAGCTCCCATGGAGACTTGTTGGAAATGGGTCTCAGGGTAAGGGTCACAATGCCTGTTTGTGCCCAGATGCCCATCCTGAGTGGGCATTGGCTCTTGTTCCATGCACCTGGATCCCAATATGAGGGTTGGACCACCATATCAACATTTAATTTTCCTTCTATGAGGAAGGAGGAGTACTCTTTTGTGCTTCAGATTCCCCCATGCACAGTAATTTGAGCTATGTTCTGGGACTGGTACGTGAATAACCAGGTTGGTTTGAGATGAAGGACTCAGGTCAAGGCAGGTCACACCTGCCAGATATGGGTCCCGCTATCTAGGTGGCTACCAGGAGGTCGGGGCTCGAGCTGTGTCAGACAAAGCATTAGTTCACAAGGTGGCCTATGATATTGTGGTGCTATAGAGGGCTGTGCTGGTGGAACCTTATATGGAGTTTCACGCAGACCCATAGGGCACCTCTTTTTTCTGGTGGGCAGGCAGAAGGCTGCATTGTGGCTCCCAAATTCCCAATATGGGGGACTTGAAGGCGAGGAGTGTGAGAACAGAAGGCAGAAAACACAATCTATGCTTAATCTCAGTGCCGAGAACATGGCCGTTCCAATGTGCAGTGGTTTTTTTCGAGATCTCCAGCATCTGAGTACAGGCGAGGGTCAGATGTCTGCTCATGATAGAGTTTGTATCTATCGTGGCCAACAAATGAAATATCCAGCACCTGAGTAAAGGTGGATTTCAGACGTTTACGCACACTGGAGTTTGTGTCTCTGATGACCGAATGGAGGAGTGGCATCAAGAGGCTGATGCATGTGAGATGCTCCAAACAGCAAGGTTGTTTTTTCTACTGGACAGTTAGAGTCTGGTATGTTTTCTGCAGGGCCCCCCATGTGAAAAGTATGGGTAGCAGAGCCCTCCACATGGATGCCTGGAAAGCACACCTCCATTGACCAATGCAGCTGAGGAACATGCAGGTTCTTTACGGTGCTTCTGGGGCGAAGCACCAAGGTCTTGAGTTGACATGGAATCTCTTGAAGATGGGTTACAATGCTGGTTTTTTTTTACCAGGTAGATCTTAGAATGTGTTGGTGGCTAAGGTGCCTGCAGGATTCTCCTACCCTGAGGGTTTAACACAGGTCGAAGAGCACGGTTACCTTCTGGGGACAGGAGATGTAGTGTTTTGTGGCTCAGGGACCACATGCCGTATCATAAGTTCCTATTCAAGAACAGGCCTCTGAAGACAGATGCCCGACAACCTAATCTAGGGTTCCAATGAGTCCCAGGGGCATGAGAGGTTCAATCTTCAGACTTAGGACAGTTGACTTGGGTGTCTGCCAGGATGTAGGTGATCAGGGAGTTTCAGACTGTGCACTTATGTCCAGAGTAACCTCCAATATTGGGGTGGCCACAGGGGCCTTGAATGTTTCAACCAACTCTGGAGGGTTTGGTTAACTGACATGCACAATTTCCATGGGGATGGCAAGCACAGTCCTGTGGTGTGGCTCCAGAGACTCCACCCTGGAGGGCATGTGAGCCATGGTTCTGGGAGGGAAGTCTGCAAACACAAACTTGGGTTAGGTTTAGTGGCTAGGTTATCGCAGGGCAATGTGTAGACCTGGAAGGCTACTCGTCAGGAACAGTAACTGGAATGACCCGAAGGCGGAAGCACAGGCTTTTATATCTGGATTGTGTGTCTAGGGTGACGTCAGAATGTAGCTGTGGCCTCATGGGTCCATGGGAGATTTTTCCTCTAAGGATACAGGCGGCTCCCAATATTTTGATGACTTTTTGGTATGGGAAGACTGCTATTTTCGATCTTAGGTGTGCCCCAAAACAGGGATTCCAGAGATGGGCTCTGGGTCTAGGCGCCTGGAAAATCCCACCAAGGGTTGGGATTTGGGCTTATGGGCAGACCAGGCCTGCAATGCAGGATCTTGGTGGTGCAACTGAGAGGGCTTGTTTGGAAGCATGCTCAGGCTGAGCATTACAATGCCTGTTTGTGCCCAGGGTGGCCCTCAGGAGTGGGCGTGGTCCCATTGTCCATTTTCTGGCTCCCACACTGAGGGATGGACACACATTCCAATGGCCAGGTTTCCAGCCATGGGGAAGGAGGAAATATCTATTGTGCTTCATGTTCCCCCATAGGCAGGGATTACAGCAAAGGTCTGGGGACAGATGCCTGAATACCAAGGATGCATAGAGATGACAGATTTGGGCCATGGCCGTTCTCACATGCTGGATATGGGCCCCGCTCTCTGGGTGGCTGACACGAGGTCTGGGCTCAGGCTGTGTCAGACACAGCACTAGTGGCCAGAGAAGTCTATATATTGGGGTTCTCTCCAGGGCCGAGTAAATTGATCCTCATGTAGGGTTTCTGGCGAGACTCACGAAGCACTTCTTTCTGTGGGGCAGGCAGAATGCTGCCTTATGGATCCAGAATTCCCTATCAAGAGGGTTTGGGGACAAATAGGGTGAGAATGCAATTGTAAACACCAGCTATGCTTAAATTGAGTGCCAAGCGGAAGTCAGTTTCAATGTGCAGCAGCTTATACGAGATATCCAGCACCTGAGTAAGGGCAGATGTCAGATATTTGCTCACACTTGAGTTTGTGTCTAGGATGACGACTAATGGAGGGGTGGCTTCAGGAGGCAATGGAGGATTACCCACGCTTAAGATTGTGAGATGCTCCAAACAACAAGGTTTCCTTCTAATGGACAGGAGGAGTCTGTTTCTTTTTCCTCCAGGGTCCCTCAAGTGGAAGTTTGCGTAGCAGATCCCTCCCGCATGGATGACTGGAAAGCACACGTCCAATGACCATTGCAGCTGAGGAACATGACAGGTTCGTTTTGGTGGTTCTGGTGCCAAGTACCAAGGCCTTGAGTTGACTTGGAATCTCTTACAGATGTGTCCCAAAACTGGTTTGTTACAAGGGAGGTCTTAGAATGTATTGGTGCTATGGGCCACGCTGAGGGTTTGGCACAGGTCGATGTGCACAGTTTCCATCTTGGGAGAGGAGATGTTCTGTTTTGTGGCTCAGGGTACATATGTTGTATCCTGACTTGGTATTCAAGAACAGGCCTCTGAGGATTGATGCTGGCAACCTAATCTAGAGATCCAATGATGTCCTTGGTGCCCATCAGGTTCAATTTTCTTACTAAGGACCATTGATATGGTTGTCTGACTGGATGTAGGTGATCAGGGTGTTTCAGACTGTGCATTTGCATCCAGAGCCACTTCCACTATTGGGGTGGGCTCAGGGGCCTTGCAGGTTTCTCCTAACTTGGAGGCTTTGGGGAACTGTGATGGGCACAGTTTCCTTGGGGATGGCAGGCCCAGTCCTGTGGTAAGGCTTCAGAGACCACCTCCTTGAGGATATGAGAGCCATGGTTTTGGGAGGGAAGTCTGCAAACACAAATTTGGGTCAGGGATAGTGGCAAGGTGATCGCAGGTCCAATGCATAGACCTAGAAGGCATCACGTCAGGAACTGTAATTAGGGTGACTGAAAGCTGGTAGCACAGGCATTTCTATCTGGATTGTGTGTCCAGGATGGGCTCTGAATGTAGACGTGGTCTCATGGTTCAATGGGAGACTTTTCCTCTCTAAGGATCCTGGTGGATCTCCATAGATTGGTGGTTTTTCAGAGAAGAAAAGAGTGCTCTTTTCCATCTTAGGGGTGCTCCAAAACAGGGAAGAATGCTGTTTTCCAACTTAGGCTTATGCCAAAACAGGGATTCCAGAGACGGGCTCTGGGTCTGGGTGCCCGGATATCCCACCAAGTGTTAGGATTTGGGCCTAGGGGCATTCCAGGCCTGCAATGCAGGATCCTAATGGTGTAACAGAGAGGGCTTGTTTGAAAGCATGCTCAGGCTGAGGGTCATCATGCCTCTTTGTGCCCAGGGGGGCCCTCAGGAGAGGGCGTAGTCTCATTGGCCATATAGCTGGATCCCACTTTGAGGGTTGGACACCCATTGCAACAGCCAGGCTTCCTGCAATGGAAAGAGGAGTTCTCTATTGTGCTTCAGGTTCCCCCATTGGCAGGGTTACAGGAAAGGTCTGTGGAAAGTTGCCTTAATACCAAGGATGTGTACAGATGACAGGCTAAGAATTCCCAGGTAACAAAACAGCATTGTTACCCATATTCATGACATTCCATGTAGAAATAAGCCCTTAGAACTTCGCCCCAGAGCCACCAGAATGAACTTGCCATGTTCCTAAGCTGCAATGGTCAGTGGAGGTGTGGTTTCCAGGCAACCATATGGGGGTGCTCTGCTACACAAACTTTGCAATTGGCGGGGACCCTTGAGACAAAAAAACAGAATGCCCCTGTCCGGTAGAAGGAAACCTTCTGTTTGGAGCATCTCACAAGCCCCAGCTTGGGAAATCCTCCATTTCCTCTGGAAGCCACCACTCCATTTGTCAGTCATCATAGACACAAACTCCAGCATGAGCAAACATCTGACATCCGCCCTTACTCAGGTGCTGGATTTCAATTTGATCGCTGCACACTGGAATTGCCTTTAGTTTGACTGAATAAGCCATAGCTTGGGTTTACAATTCCATCCTCAGCCTACTGGTCCACAAGCCCTATTGTGAGGGAATTCTGGAGCTACAACACAATATTCTGCCTTCCCCATAGAAAGAAAAAGGGCCTGGAGAGTCTGCCAAGAAACTCCATATGATGGTCAATCTTCTCGGTGCTAGACGGAACCCTGATTCATAGGCTGCCCTGGGCACTAGTGCTGTGTCTGACATAGCCGGAGCCAGGACCTAGTGTCAGCCACTGAGAGATCAGGGCCCATATACAGCATGTGAGACCAGCTATGGCCCAAGTCTGTCTTCTCTTCTATTCTTGGTATTCAGGCATCTGTACCCACACCTTTGCTGAAATCCTTGCCATTGGGGGAACCTGTAGCACAATAGAGAACTCCTCCTTCCCCATGGAAGGTATTCTGACAGTTGGGATAGTTGCTCAACCCTCAAAGTGGAAGGCAGCTCCATGGCCAAGGAGACCATGTGCACTCATGATGGCTTCCCCGTGCACAAGCAGGCATTGTGACCTCAGCCTGAGCATGCTTTCAACCAAACGCTCTCAATTGCATCTCTGGGACCCCGAATTGCAGGCCTAGTACACACCTAGGCCCAAATCCTAACCCTGGTGGGATTTTACAGGGGCCCAGACACAGAGCCCATCTCTGGAATCCCTATTTTGGGGGACCGTTAAGATGGAAAACAGCACTCTTCCCTTCCCCGAGATAGTCACCAAACTCTTGGTAGCCACCAGGATCCTTGAGTGGAAAAATCTGCCATAGACCCATGAGAACACACCTGCATTCCGAGGCCATCCTGGACATACAATCCAGATACATATCATGTGCTATCACCTTTGAGTCATCGGATTTACAGTTCCTGACGAGCTGCCTTCCAGGTCTATGCATTGGGCCTGCAATCACCTTGCCATTAACCTAAACTGAGTTTGTGTTTGCAGACTTCCTTCCTAAAACCATGGCTCACATGACCTCCAGGTTCTGGCATCTGAAGCCACACCACAAGACTGTGCATGAGATCCTCAAGGAAACTGTGCCCATCACTTTTGCCCGATACCTTTAGATTAGGAGAAACCTGCAAGGCCCCTGAGCGCAGCCAAATAATGGAGGCCGCTCTGGGCACAAATGCACAGTCTGAGACACCCTGATCACCTCCATACAGGCAGACACCCATGTCAATGCTCCTGAGTCAGAAGATTGAACCTGACATGCCCCGAGGACTTCATTGGCACACTAGATTAGGTTTACAGGTATCTGTCATCAGAGGCCTGCTCTGGAATATCAACTTATGATAAAATATATAGTCCCTGAGCCACAGAACA
>NW_028134151.1:0-58000 GCF_964662115.1 Mustela nivalis | reverse complement strand
CCTCTGGTTAACATTGGGACCTAAGAACATGGCAAGCCCCATATGTGGGCTCTTGGTCCAGACACTGAGAGGCCTTCCTTGAGGATAGGTCTCACACTGAGTTTCACAATGTGGTTTTGTGCCCAAGGATCCCCTCAAGTCAGGGCATGGCCTAAAGTACCATGCTGGTGCCTCCTACACTGAACGTTGCACAGTATGGGAACCACAAGGTTTCTGGCCATGGGGAAGAAGGAGTTCTAATTTCTGCAACACTTTCACTCCTGGACTGTGATTGGATTTAAGGTCTAGGTTCTGAAACCTGAAAACTGAGGTTGGGAAGAGATGAAGCCCTAAGGCCATGGTGTGTCTGATGTGCTCAGTGTTCGGCCAGCTGTTGAGTGTGGGTTGGGAGGTGCAGGCTCAGGCTGTGGCAGACAGGGAATAAGTGCCCAGGCTAGACTGTATCATTGGCGTGCAGTCGAGTTTCGTGCAGGATGTTACTCATTTGTGGTTACTTGGTAGCCCCAGAGGGCAACGTTTTTCTTCTGGAGGGAAGACACAGTGCCACATAGTGTCTCCAGAATTCCCAAACTGGAAGGCTTTAGGGCCAGGAGTGTGAGGAAAAAATTCTGAGAACACAAGCAGGACTTAAATTTCGGGGTGAGGGGACGGCAGGCACCCTCTGCAGAGATGATTCGAGATCCCGTATACCTGAAGACAGAGCTAGGATCAGACGTTTTCTTACGTCGGAGTTTCTGTCCATGATGGCCCCTTCATGAAGGGGAGGGTGTCACGAGGACATGAAGGTTTTCCCACTATGGGAACTGTGAGATGCTCCAAACCACAATGATTCCTTCTGTGGGACAGTCGAGACCTGTTGGATGGCTCCAGGACATCCCATAAGGAAGTTATCCAGAGCAGGGTTCTAAGGATGGATGCCTGGGCAGCCTGCCTCCCATTCCAGGTGTCTCCTAGAGCCAAGGCAAGTTCGATCTGCTGGATCTAGGGGAGCAACCGAGGCGGGTGTGTTGAAATGGGTGAGTTGAGGATGGGTCATAATGTGCATTTGTGTCCATGTAGACCTTGGAATGGGGTGCTTGATCCGGGGCCTTGAGGGATGTTCATAACCGGAGGTTTTGATGGAGCTCTAAAGAGTATGATTCCTATGTAGAGAAGAGAATTGTTTTGATGAGTGCCTAAGGAATCTCCCATATGCTGGTATTGGAAACCAGGCCTCTGAGGAGAGATGACTGGAATCAAAAGCAAGGGATCTGATTAGGGCCTAAGTGCCCGTCCAGTTCCTTCTTATTCTATGGAGATATCTGTCTCTGGGTCTGAGTGGAGTTGGTTTCCTAACTTGTGAAAGATCATCCCTGTGTGTCCTGGGCAGCCAACACAAATCCGATGGCCTTGGGGAGTTTGGAGGATTCTCCTAATCTATAGGGTTGTGCCCAATGGAAATGGCAGAATTCCCCTGTAGAGTGAAGCCACAGTCCTGAGGTGTGGCTCCAGGGGCCCCAGCTTGGATGGTGTGTGGGCCAGGACTGTGGGGACAGAAGTCTGAAAACACAAACTCAGCTTAGGTTTGGGGATGTATGTATGAAGGCTCGATCTACAGACCGTGAGAATTTTCCGGGCTATGAACAAAGGGCGAGTATGTGGCGCTTGCTCAGGGTTTTGTCTCTGGATTTTGTGTCAATGGTGGCCGTGGAATGTCGTGGTGTCCTCAAGGGCCATGGACAATTCTTTCTCTTGTGATTTGGCCTGATCCCAAGTGGTTGGGATCATTCTGTGAATGGGAAGAGTCCTTTCTGTATTTATTTTTTTACCTCAAGTGTCCCACCAAAGAGGGATTCCCGAGTAGAGCCCTGAGTAGGGGTGACTAGACATCTCGAACTCTGGTTGAGATTGGGGGACTAGAGGCTTGGCAAACCCCATATGTGGGCTGTTGTTCCAGTCACTAAGAGGCTTTACATGAGGATAGGGCTCACGCTGAGGGTCACAATGTGTGTTTGTGCACATTGTGGCCCTCAGGGATAGGTGGGGCCTCATAGTCCATGCTGCTTTCTCCTACAATGAACATTGGACAACATGCCAACCACTAGGTTTCTTGCCAAGGCGAAGGAGAAGTTCTGATTCTTGCATCACGTTCACTCCTGAGCAGTGAGTGGAGATAAGGTCTAGGTTCTAAGGTGAAAACTGATTTGGGTAGAGATGATGGCCTAAAGCCATTGTGGGTGTGATATGCTCTGTGTATGGCCAGCTGTCTGGGTGTTGGACTGGAGGTCTGCCCTCAGGCTGTGTCAGACAGGGCTTTAGTGCACAGGCTAGACTGTATAATTGGGGTATGGTCGAGTGGCATGCAGGTTGTTACTCATTTGGCGTTTCTGGTTAGCCCTATAGGGCAACATTTTTCTTCTGGAGGGCAGGCAGAGTGCTGCATTGTGTCTCCAGAATTGCCAAACTGGAGAGGTGTGGCCAGGATTGTAAGGAAGGAAGTCTGAAAACACAAGCTAGCACGAGTTTTAGGGCCAAGAGCATGGCAGGCCCACTCTGCAGAGGCTGAATCGAGATCTCCTGCACGTGAGGTCCGGGCGATTATCAGATGTTGCCTCAAGCTGGAGTTTGTGTCCATGACGGCCCCTTCCTGAAGGGGGAGGGGCGTCATGAGGCCAGGGAGGTTTCCCTACGCTGGGAGTTGTGAGCTGCTCCATATTTCAAGGTTTCCTTCTTCAGGACAGTCGAGTACTATTGGATGGTTCCAGGATGCCCCATACAGAAAGACTCGAGAGCAGGGCCCTAAGCATGGATGCCGAGAAACGCCAACTCACCTTCCCATTGCCTGGTCGAGAAAAGGCACGCTCAATCTGCGGGCTCTTGGGTGAGCTACCCAGAAGGCTGAGTTTAAATGGACTCTGCTGAGGATGAGTCATAATGTGGGTTGGTGGGCATGGAGACCTTGGAATGTGGCAGTAGCTAAGGGACTCTGCATGATTCTCCAACCCGAAGGGCTTGACACAACTCCAACAAGGAAGCTTCCCATGTGGAGATGAGAGGTCTTCTGTCTGGTGCCTCAGGAAAGCCCCGTATGCTGGTCTTCGAACCCAGGCCTCTGAGGAGTGATACCTGGACACCAAAGCAAGAGTTCATAATAGGGCCTAGGGGCCTGTCTGGTTCAATCTTCTGTCTCTGCGGATATCTGTCTGTGTGTCTGCATGGAGGTAGTAGTTGCTCAGCTTGTGTCATAATGCCCCTATTTGTCCAGTGCGGCTTGCGGTAGTGGGATGTCCTTGGGGACCTTGAGGTTTCTACTATTTTGTAGAGTTGTGGCCAATGGAATGGGCAGTTTCTTAGGAGAGAGCAGGCACAGTTCTGTGGTGTGGCTCCAGAGACCCCAGCCTGGAGGCTGTGTGGGCCATGGCTGTGCAGACAGACATCCAAAAACCCTAACTCAGCTCAGGTTTGGGGCCGAGGTTACAGCAGGCCTGATCTACAGCCCATGAGGGGAGCTCCTATGGATATGAAAGAAGGGTGAGAGGGAGGCAGTCGCTCAGGCTTTTGTCTCTGGATGTTTTGTCCACAATGGCCGTTTAATGTAGGAGTTGCCTCATGGGTCGTAGAAGTCTCCCTCTCTGGTAGTTTGTCCAGCCCCCAAGAGTTTGGGGTCATTCTGTGGGAAGGGAAGTGTCCTGTTTTCTGCTTCATGTGTCCCCCCAGTAGAGGGATTCTAGAGCATAGCAGTGGGTACTGACAACTGGAATACTCGCCCTCTGGTTAAGCCTGGGGGCCTATGGATATGACAAGCCCCATATGCAGGATCTTGGTCCAGCCACTGAGAGGCGTTACTTTAATACGGGACTCACGCTGCAGGTCACAATGCATGTGTGTGCCCTAGGCGGCCCTCAAGCACTGGCGTGGCCTTTCGGACAATGCAGGTTTTCCCACATTGAACGTTGGACAACATGCCAACCACAAGGTTTCTGGCCATGGGGAAGGAGGAATTCTAATTTCTGCATCACGTTCACCCCTGGGCAGTGATTGGAGATAAGGTCTAGGTTCTGAAGCCTGAAAACCGAGGTTGGGAAGAGATGACGACCTACAGCCATAGCGGGTCCTATGTGTCCAGGTTGGGGCCAGCTGTCTGGGTGTCGTTTGGGATGTCTTGTCTCAGGCTGTGCCAGACAGGGCATTAGTATACAGGGTGGGCTGTATAATTGCTTTACAATCGAGTGGCATGCATTAGAAAATCATTTGGGGTTTCTTATTAGCAGCATAGGGCAAAGTTTTTCTTCTGGAGGGCAGGCAGAGTGCTGCATTGTGGCTTCGGAATTCCCAAACTGGAGGGCTTGTGGGCCAGGAGAGTGAGACCGAAGTCTGAGAACACAAGCTAGGCTTAGGTTTCGGGGCAAGGACATGGCAGGCACACTCTGCAGAGCTGAATTGAGATCTCATGCGTCTGAAGTCAGGTCGAGGTTCAGTCTTTGGCTCAGGTTTGAGTTTCTGTCCATGTTGGCCCCTTCTGGAAGGGGGGGCATTATGAGGCCATGGGGGTTTTCCCACTTTTGGAGTTGTGAGATGCTCCAAACCGCAAGGATTCCTTCTGTGGGACAATTAAGATTTGTTGGATGGCTCCAGGACGTCTTATAAGGTATTTTTCCAGAACAGGGTTCTAAGTATGGATGCCTGGGCAGCCAGCCTCACATTCCAATTGTCTCCTAGCAACAAGAAACGTTTGATCTGCTGGTTGGGGTAGCAACAGAGGGGACTGAGTTGAAATGGACTTTCCTGAGGATGGTCTTAATGTTGGTTTGAGTCCATGGAGACCTTGGTATGGGGCAGTGGCACCAGGGCCCTGAAGGATTCTCCTAACCAGAGGTTATGACAAAGCTCCTATGAGCAAGTTTTCCATGGGGAGACGAGATTTGTTCTTATTGGTGCCTCAGGAAACCACCATATGCTGGTATTGGAAACGAGGCCTCTGAGGAGAGATGCCTGGAAACCAAAGCAATGGATCTGATTAGGGCCTAGGGGCCTGTCCGGTTCAATATTCTTCTCTGGGGACATCTGTTGTCTGAGTGGAGGTAGTTGCTCAGCTGGTTTGAGATCACCCCTGTTTGTCCTGGGCGGCCTACACTATTGGGATGGCCTCGGTGACTTTGGAGGTTTTTCCTAATTTGCAAGGTTGTGGCCAATGGAATGGGAAGAATTCCCTTGAAAGGGAAGCACAGTCCTGAGGTGTGGCTCCAGGGACCCAAGTGTGGAGCGTGTGTGGTCCAGGGCGATTTGGACAAAAGTTTGAAAACACAAACTCCACTTAGGTTGTGGGTTGTAGGTATGACCGGCCCGATATATAGATCGTGAGGAGACCTCTTCGGGATATGAACAAAGGGCGAATGTGAGGTGCTTGCTCATGCTTTTTTTTTTTTTTCTGGAAATGTGTCACCAATTGCCATGGAATGTCGGGGTGTCCTCATGGGCCATCGATGAGGCTCCCTTTCTGGGGATTTGACCCGATCCTAAAAGTTTGGGGTCATTCTGTGGTAATGGAGGAGGCCTTTCTGTGTTTTTTGTTTACTTTTTTTTTTTTTTTTTTTTTTTACCTCAGGTGAACCACCAAAAGAGGGATTCCAGAGCAGAGTCGTGGGTGGGGGCAACTGGACAACCAGACCTCTGGTTAACATTGGGACCTAAGAACATGGCAAGCCCCATATGTGGGCTCTTGGTCCAGACACTGAGAGGCCTTCCTTGAGGATAGGTCTCACACTGAGTTTCACAATGTGGTTTTGTGCCCAAGGATCCCCTCAAGTCAGGGCGTGGCCTAAAGTACCATGCTGGTTTCTCCTACACTGAACGTTGTACAGTATGGGAACCACAAGTTTTCTGGCCATGGGGAAGATGGAGTTCTAATTTCTGCAACACTTTCACTCCTGGACTGTGATTGGATTTAAGGTCTAGGTTCTGAAGCCTGAAAACTGAGGTTGGGAAGAGATGAAGCCCTAAGGCCATGGTGTGTCTGATGTGCTCAGTGTTCGGCCAGCTGTTGAGTGTGGGTTGGGAGGTGCAGGCTCAGCCTGTGGCAGACAGGGAATAAGTGCCCAGGGTAGACTGTATCATTGGGGTGCAGTCAAGTTTCGTGCAGGATGGTACTCATTTGTGGTTACTGGGTAGCCCCAGAGGGCAACGTTTTTCTTCTGGAGGGAAGACACAGTGCCACATAGTGGCTCCAGATATCCCAAACTGGAAGGCTTTAGGGCCAGGAGTGTGAGGAAAAAATTCTGAGAACACAAGCCAGACTTAGATTTTGGGGTGAGGGGAAGGCAGGCACCCTCTGCAGAGATGATTCGAGATCCTGTATACCTGAAGACAGAGCTAGGATCAGACGTTGGCTTAGGTCGGAGTTTCTGTCCATGACGGCCCCTTCATGAAGGGGAGGGTGTCACGAGGACATGGAGGTTTTCCGACGATGGGAATTTTGAAATGCTCCAAACCACAATGATTTTTTCTGTGGGACAGTCGAGACCTGTTGGATGGCTCCAGGACATCCCATAAGGAAGTTATCCAGAGCAGGGTTCTAAGGATGGATGCCTGGGCAGCCTGCCTCCCATTCCAGGTGTCTCATAGAGCCAAGGCAAGTTCGATCTGCTGGATCTAGGGGAGCAACCGAGGCGGGTGTGTTGAAATGGGTGAGTTGAGGATGGGTCATAATGTGCATTTGTGTCCATGTAGACCTTGGAATGGGGTGCTTAATCCGGGGTCTTGAGGGATGTTCATAACCGGAGGTTTTGATGGAGCTCTAAAGAGTATGTTTCCTATGTAGAGAAGAGAATTGTTTTGATGAGTGCCTAAGGAATCTCCCATATGCTGGTATTGGAAACCAGGCCTCTGAGGAGAGATGACTGGAATCAAAAGCAAGGGATCTGATTAGGGCCTAAGTGCCCGTCCAGTTCCTTCTTATTCTATGGAGATATCTGTCTCTGGGTCTGAGTGGAGTTGGTTTCCTAACTTGTGAAAGATCATCCCTGTGTGTCCTGGGCAGCCAACACAATTCCGATGGCCTGGGGGAGTTTGGAGGATTCTCCTAATCTATAGGGTTGTGACCAATGGAAATGGCAGAATTCCCCTGGAGAGGGAAGCCACAGTCCTGAGGTGTGGCTCCAGGGGCCCCAGCTTGGATGTTGTGTGGGCCAGGACTGTGGGGACAGAAGTCTGAAAACACAAACTCAGCTTAGGTTTGGGGATGTATGTATGAAGGCTCCATCTACAGACCGTGAGAATTTTCCGGGCTATGAACAATGGGTGAGTATGTGGCGCTTGCTCAGGGTTTTGTCTCTGGATTTTGTGTCAATGGTGGCCGTGGAATGTCGGGGTGTCCTCAAGGGCCATGGACAATTCTTTCTCTGGTGATTTGGCCTGATCCCAAGTGGTTGGGATCATTCTGTGAATGGGAAGAGTCCTTTCTGTATTTTTTTTTTTTTTACCTCAGGTGTCCCACCAAAGAGGGATTCCCGAGTAGAGCCCTGAGTAGGGGTGAGTAGAGATCTCGAACTCTGGTTGAGATTGGGGGACTAGGGGCTTGGCAAGCCCCATATGTGGGCTGTTGTTCCAGTCACTAAGAGGCTTTACATGAGGATAGGGCTCACGCTGAGGGTCACAATGTGTGTTTGTGCACATTGTGGCCCTCTGGGATAGGTGGGGCCTCATAGTCCATGCTGCTTTCTCCTACAATGAACATTGGACAACATGCCAACCACTAGGTTTCTTGCCAAGGCGAAGGAGAAGTTCTGATTCTTGCATCACGTTCACTCCTGAGCAGTGAGTGGGGATAAGGTCTAGGTTCTGAAGGTGAAAATTGAGGTTGGGTAGAGATGATGGCCTAAAGCCATTGTGGGTTTGATATGCTCAAGTGTATGGCCAACTGTCTGGGTGTTGGACTGGAGGTCTGCCCTCAGGCTGTGTCCGACAGGGCTTTAGTGCACAGGCTAGACTGTATAATTGGGGTATGGTCGAGTGGCATGCAGGTTGTTACTCATTTGGCGTTTCTGGTTAGCCCTATAGGGCAACATTTTTCTTCTGGAGGCCAGGCAGAGTGCTGCATTGTGTCTCCAGAATTTCCAAATTGGAGGGGTGTGGCCAGGATTCTGAGGACGGAAGTCTGAGAACACAAGTTAGGCTTAGGTTTCAGGGCGAGGGCCCAGCAGGCACACTCTCAAGTGCTGAATCGAGATCTCATGCTTCTGAATTCAGGGCGAGGATCAGACTTTGGCTTAGGATGGAGTTTCTGTCCGTGATGGCCCATTTATGAAGGTGTGGGGCATCATGAGGAAATGGAGGTTTTCTCACAGTGTTATTGTGTGATGCTTCAAACCACAAGGATTCATTCTGCGAGACAGTCAAGACAGGTTTGTTGGATTCAAGACGTCCCATAAAGAAGTTCTCCAGAGCAGGGTTCTAAGGATGGATGCCTGGGAAGCCCGCCTCCCATTCCAACTGTCTCTTAGTGACCAGGAAGTTTTGATCTGCTGGCTCTGGGTGAGCAGCCGAGGGGGCTGATTTGAAATGGACTCTCCTGAGAATGGATCATAATGTAAGTTCGTGTCCTTGGAGACCTTGGGATTGGGCCATGGTGCCAGCGCCCTGAAGGATCCTCCTAACCTGAGGTATTGACACAGCTCCAAAGAGCAAGTTTCCCATGTGGAGATGAGATCTGTTCTGATTGTTTCCTTAGGAAACCCCCATATTCTGATATTGGAAACCAGGCCTCTGAGGAGAGATACCTAGAAACCAAAGCAATGCATCAGAAGTTGGCTCAGGTTGGAGTTTCTGTCCATGATGGCCCCTTTATAAAGGGGAGCATCTCATGAGGCCATTTAGGTTTTCCCACGATAGGAGTTGTGAGATGCTCCAATCTGCAAGGATTCCTTCTGTGGGACAGTCAAGACCTGTTGGAAGGCTCCAGGACATCCCATATGGAACGGCGCCAGAGCAGGATTCCAAGGATGGATGCCTAGAGAGTCTGCTTTGCATTCCAGTTGTCTCCTAGCGACAAGGCAGGTTTGATATTCTGCCTCTGGGGGAGTAATCGACGGGGCTGAGTTGAAATGTACTCTCCTGCCAAATGGTCATAATGCGGGTATGTGTCCATGGAGACCTTGGAATAGGACGGTTGCTCCGGCTACCTGAAGGTTTCTCCTAACTGGAGGCTTTTACAGAGCTCCAAAGGATAAGTTTCCCATGTGAAGACAAGATTTGTTCTGATTGGTATCTCTGGAATCCCCCATATGCTGGTATTGGAAAACAGGCCTCTGAGGAGAGATGCTTAGAAAAAAAAGCAATGGAACCAATTACATTCTAGGGGCCAGTCCAGTTTAATCTTATTCTCTTGGGTTATCTGTCTACGGGTGAGTTGACGTCGTTCTCAGCTTGCGAGAGATCGCCCCTCTTTGTCCTGGGTGGCCTACACTATTGGAATGGCTTCTGGGACTTTGGAGGTTTCTCCTTATCTGTAGGGTTGTGGCCAATGGAATGGGAAGAATTTCCTTGGAGAGGGCAGGCACAGTCCTGAGGTGCGGCTCCAGGGGCCTCAGTCTGGAGGGTGTGTGGGACAGGGATGTCAGGATAGAAGTCTGAAAACACAAACTCGGCTTAGGTTTGGGGACATAGGTATGGCAGGTCCAATCTACAGACTATGAGGAGAATTTTTTGGGCTATGACCTAAGGGTGAGTGTGAACGCTTGCTGAAGCTTATGTCTCTGGATTTTGTGTCAATAGTGGCCGTGGAATGTCGGGCTGGCCTCATGGGCCATGGACGAGTCTTTCTCTCTGGACCCCAATCACTTGGGATGGCCCAATCCCAAGTGATTGGGGTCATTCTGTGAGTGGGAGGAGTCCTTTCTGTGTTTATTTACCTCAAATGTCCCACCAAAGAGGGATTCCAGAGCAGAGCCCTGAGTAGGGGTGACTAGATGTCTCTACCTCTGGTTAAGATTGGGTGACTTGGGGCATGGCAGGCCCCATATGCGGGCTCATGGTCCAGCCACTGAGAGGCTTTACTTGAGGACAGGCCTCAAACTGAGGGTCCCAATGTGTGTTTGAGCCCACCGCAGCTCTTAAGCATAGGCAGGGCCTCAGGGACCCTACACTACCCTCAGGGGCCCTACTACTGCCCCTGTAGGCCCTACAGGGGTCCTACACTGAACGTTGGACAAGATGCCAACCACAAGATTCTGGCGAGAGGGAAGGAGGAGTTCTGATTTCTGCATCACGTTCACCCATGGGAAGTGAGTAGAGATAAGGTCTAGGATTCTGTAGCCTGAAAACCGAAGTTGGAAAGAGATGGCGACCTAAGGCCATGGCGGTTCAGATGTTCTCAGTGTACTGCAAGCTGTCTGGGTGTCGGTTGGGAATTCAGGCCTCAGGTTCTGTCAGACAGGGCATTAGTGCACAGGCTAGACTATATAATTGGTGTACAGTTGAGTGACGTGCAGGTTTATCCTCATTGGAGGTTTCTGGGTAGACCCATAGGGCAATATTTTTCTTCTAGAGGGCAGGCAGAGTGCAGCACTGTGTCATCGGAAATCCCAAAATAGAGGGCGTGTGGTCCAGGAGAGTGAGGACGGAAGTCGGAGAACACTAGCTACGCTTAGGTTTTGGGGTGAGGGCACAGCAGGTACACTCTGAAGAGCTGAATCAAGATCTCGTGCATCTGAAGTCAAGGCGAAGATCAGCTGTTGGCTCAGGTTGGAGTTTCTTTCCATGATCTGCCTTCATGAAGATTGGGGGCATCATGTGACCTTGGAAGCTTTCCATGATATGAGTTGTTAGGTGGTCCATGCACAAGGACTCCTGTGGGACAGTCGAGACCTGTTGGATGGCTCATGGATGTCCCATAAGGAACGACGCAAGAGCAGGGTTCTAAGGATGGATGCCTGAAGAGCCCAACTCGCATTTCAATTGTCTCCTAGCGACAAGGCAGGTTCAATCTGCTGGCTCTGGAGTAGCAACCGAGGGGGTTTAGTTGAAATGGACTCTCCTGAGGATGGGTCATAATTTGGGATTGTGTCCATGGAGATATTCAAATGGGGCAGTGGCTCCAGTGACCTGAAGTTTTCTCCTAACTGGAGGTTATGACACAGCTCCATAGAGCAAGATTCCCATGTGGAGACGAGATTTTTTCTGATAGGTAGCTCTGGAAACCCCCTTATGCTGGTATTGGAATCCAGGCCTCTGAGGAGAGATGCCTGAAAACAAAAGCAATGGATCCAATTAGGGCCTAGGTGCCTGTCTTGTTCAATATTCTTTTCTATGGATATCTCTCTAAGGTTCTGATTGGAGGTAGTGGCTCAGCTTGTGCCAGAGGGTCCCTGTATGTCCAGGACATCCTACACTATTGGGATGGCCTCAGAGATTTTGGATGATTCTCCTAATCTGTCAGGTTGTGCCAAATGAATGAGCAGAATTCCCTTGGAGAGGGCAGGCACAGTCCTGAGGTGTGGCTCCATGGGGCCCAGCCTTTAGAATGTGTGGGTGAGGACAATGGAGACAGAAGTCTGAAAACACAAACTCGGCTTAGGTTTGGGGACATAGGTATGGCAGGCCCGATCTACAGACCTTGAGAATTTTGGGGGCTCTGAACAAAGGGAAAGTGTGTGGCGCTTTTTCAGGTTTTTGTCTCCGGATTTTGTGTCAATGGTGGCCGTGGAATGTCAGGCTGGCCTCATCGACCATGGACGAGTATTTCTCTCTGTGGATTTGGCCAGATTCCAAGTATTTGGGGTCATTCTTTGGATGGTAGGAGTCCTTACTTTTTTTTTCTTTATCTTGGGTTTTTTTTTTTTTTTTCCTTATGTGTCCCACCAAAGAGGTATTCCAGAAAAGAGCTCTGAATACGGTTGACTAGACTTCTCAAGCTCTGGCTAGGATTGGGGGAGTAGGGGCATGGCAAGTCCCATATGCAGGCTCTTGGTCCAGCCACGGAGAGGCTTTACTTGAGGCCAGGGTTCATGCTTAGGGTCCTAATGTGTGTTTGTGCCCATCGCAGCCCTCAAGCATGTCTGAGGCCTCATTTGCCATGCTGGGTTCTCATATACTGAACGTTGGACAACATGCCAACCACAAGGTTTCTGGTCATGGGGAAGGTGAAGTTCTGATTTCTGCATCACGTACATCACTTAGTTGTGAGTGGAGATAATGTCTAGGTTCTGAAGCCTGAAGACCAAGGTTGGGAAGAGATGATGAACTAAGGCCATGGCATGTTTGATGTGTTCAGTGTGAGGCCAGGTGTCTGGGTGTCGGTCACGAGGTCTGGGGTCAGGCTGTGTCAGACAGGGCATTAGTGCCCAGGCTAGACTGTATAATTGGGGTACAGTCTAGAGAATTGCAGGTTGATCCTCATTTGATGTTTCTGGGTAGACCCCTAGGGCAAAGTCTCTCTTCTGGAGGGCAGGCAGAGTGCTGCATTTTGTCTCCAGAATTCCCAAAGTGGAAGGCTTGTGGGCCAGGAGTGTGAGGATGGAAGTCTGAGAACGCGAGCTGGCTTAGGTTTTGGGGCGAGGGCAAGGCAGGCACACTCTGCAGAGCTGAATTGAGATCTCATGCATCTGAGGTCAGGGCGAGGATCAGACGGGAGTTTCTGTCCATGATGTCCTCTACCTGAAGGTGGAGGCATCACGAGGCCATGGAGGTTTTCCCACGGTGCGAGTGTGTGATGCTGCAAACCACAAGGATTCCTTCTGCAGGACAGTTGAGACCTGTTGAATGGATCAAGTACACCCCATTAGGAATTTCTCCAGAGCAGAGTTCTAACATGGATACCTGGGCAACGAACTCGCATTCCAATTGTCTCCTAGTGACAAAGCAGGTTTGATCTGCTGGCACTGGGTGAGCAACCGCCAGGTTTGTGTTGAAATGGACTCTCCTGAGGATGGGTCATAATGTGGGATTGTGTCCATTGAGACATTGGAATGGGGCGGTGGCTCCAGTGACGTGAAATTTTCTCCTAACTGGAGGTTTTGACACAGTTCCATATAGCATGATTCCCATGTGGCATGCGATTTGTTCTGATTGGTAGCTCCAGAAACCCCCATGTGCTGGTATTGGAATCCAGGCCTCTGAGGAGAGATACATGAAAACAAAAGCAATGAATTCGTTTAGGGCCTAGGTGCCTGTCCTCTTCAATCTTCTTTTCTATGGATATCTATCTACAGGTCTGATTGGAGGTAGTGGCTCAGCTTGTGGCAGATGGTCCCTGTTTGTCCCGGACATCCTACAATATTGGGGTGGCCTCGGGGACTTCGGATGTTTCTCCTAATCTGTCAGGTTGTGCCAAAGGAATGAGCAGAATTCCCATGGAGAGGGCAGGCACAGTCCTGAGGTGTGGCTCCATGGGGCCAAGCCTTGAGGGTATGTGGGCCAGGACAATGGAAACAGAAGTCTGAAAACACAAACGTGGCTTAGGTTTGGGGACATAGGTATGGCAGGCCCGATCTACAGACCGTGAGAATTTTCAGGCTTTGAACAAAGGGCGAGTGTGTGGCGCTTTTTCAGGCTTTTGTCTCCGGATTTTGTGTCAATGGTGGCCGTGGAATGTCAGGATGGCCTCATCAGCCATGGACGAGTATTTCTCTCTGTGCATTTGGCCCAATTCCAAGTGTTTGCGGTCATTCTTTGGACGGTAGGAGTCCTTTCTCTATTTTTTTTTTAACCTCATGTGTCCCACCAAGGAGGGATTCTAGAGAAGAGGTCTGAGTAGGGGTGACTAGACTTCTCAAGCACTGGTTAAGGTTTGGGGAGTAGGGGCATGGTAATCTCCATATGTGGGCTCTTGGTCCAGCCCCAGAGAGGCTTTACTTGAGGCCAGGGTTCATGCTTAGGGTCCTAATGTGTGTTTGTGCCCATCGCAGCCCTCAAGCATGTCTGAGGCCTCATGGGCCATGCTGGTTTCTCCTACACTGCATGTTGGACAACATGCCAACCACAGGGTTTCTGGTCATGGGGAAGGAGGAGTTCTGATTTCTGCATCACGTACACGGCATGGCAGTGAGTAGAGATAAGGTCTAGATTCTGAAGCCTGAAAACCGAGGTTGGTAAGAGATGACGACCTAAGGCCATGGTGGGTCCGATGCACTTAGTGTGCGGCCAGATGTCTGTGTCCATCATGAGGTCTGGGCTCAGGCTGTGTCATGCAGGGCATTAGTCCCCAGGCTAGACTGTATAATTGGGGTACAGTCGAGTGATGTGAAGGTTGGTCCTCATTTGGGGTTTCTGGTTGGCCCCATAGGGCAAAGATTTTCTTCTGGAGGGCAGGCAGAGTGCTGCATTCTGGCTCCAGAATTGCCAACTTCAGGGCTTGTGGGCCAGGTGTTTTTGGACAGAAGTCTGAGAACACAAGTTCAGCTTAGAATTCGCAGCGGTGACATGGCAGGCACACTCTACAGACCTGAAATGAGATCTCGTGCATCTGAAGTCAGGGCGAGGATCAGATGTTGGCTTAGGTTGGAGTTTCTGTACATGATGTCCCCTTCATGAAGGTGGGGGGGCATCAGGAAACCATGGAAGATTTCCAACTTTGTGAGTGTGTGATGCTCCAAACCACAAGGATTCCGTCAGCGGGACAGTCACGACCTTTTGGATGGATCAAGGACGTCCCATAAGAAATGCTCCAAAGCACAGTTCTAATGATGGATGCCTGGGCAGTCCAACTTGCATTCCAGTTGTGTCCTAGTGAAAAGGAGGATTCGATCTGCTGTCACTGGGGGAACAACCGAGGGGGCTGAAATGAAATGGACTCTCATGAGGATCAGTCATGATATGGATTTGTGTCCATGGATCCCTTGGAATGGGGCAGTGGCTATGTTGCCCTGAAGAATTCTCCTAACCTGAGGTTTTGATGCAGCTCCAAAGAGCAAGTTTCCCATGTAGAGACGAGATTTGTTCTGAAACCCCCACAACCTGGTATTGGAAACCAAGCATCTGGGGAACAATGCCTGGAATCCAAAGCAATGGATCTGATTACGGTCTAGGGGCCTGTCTTTTTCAATATTCTCCTCTGAGTGTCTCTGTCTAAGATTCAGAATGGAGGTCACTGCTCAGCTTGTGTCAGATCACCCATGTTTGTTGGGGGAGGCCAACACTATTGGGCTGGTCTTGGGAATTGGAGGTTTCTCCTAATCTGTAAGGTTGTGGCAAATGAAACGGGCAGAGTTCCCTTGGAGAGCACTGGCACAGTCCTTAGGTGTGACACCACCTTTCTGGGTGTCATCCAGGAGGTCCAGGCTCAGGCTGTGTCAGACAGGGCATTAGTGCCAAGCTTAGACTGTATAATTGAAGTAAAGTTGAGTGGCATGCAGGTTGATCCTCATTTGGCGTTTCTGGGTAGCCCCAGGGGCAACGTTTTTCTTCTGGAGGGAAGGAAGAGTGCTGCATTGTGGCGACGGAATTCTCACACTGGAGGGCTTGTGGGCCAGAATTGTGAGGAAGGAAGTGAGAGAACACAAGCTAGGCTTAGGTTTTGGGTCAAGATCATGGCAGGCACACTCTGTAGAGCTAAATCTAAATCTCATGCATCTGAAGTCAGGGCGAGGATCAGACGTAGGCTCAGGTTGAAGTTTCTGTTCAGGATGGCCCCTTCATGATGGTGGGGGGCATCATGGGGCTATGGAGACTTTCCCACGATTGGCATTGTAAGTTGCTCCAATCGGCAAGGATTCCTTCTACGGGACAGTCGAGACCGGTCAGATTGCTCCAGGACGTCCCATGCGGAACCACGGCAGTGCAGGGTTCTAAGGATGGATTCCTGGAGTGCCCGTCTCACATTCCTATTGTCTCCTAGTGACAAGGCAGGTTCGATCTGCTTCTTTTGGGGAGCAACCAAAGGGGATGTGTTGAAATGGACTCGCCTGCGGATGGGTCATAATGCGGGTTTGCGTCCATGGAGACCTTGGAATGGGGTGTTGGCTGCTGGGACCTGAAGGTTTCCCTTAACTGGAGGTTGTGACACAGCTCCAAAATGCATGTTTCCCATGTGGAAATGAGATTTGTTCAGACTGGTACCTCTTGAAGAACACATATGCTGGTATTGGAAACCAGGCCTCTGAGGAGAGATGCCTGGAATCAAAAGCAATGGATCTGATTAGGGCCTAGGTGCCTGTCCGGTTCAATCTTCTTCTCTGGGGTTATCTGTCTATGGATCTGAGTTGAGGTAGTTGCTCATCTTGGGACAGATCACCCTGTTTGCCCTGAGTGGCCAACACTATTGGGATGGCCTCAGGGACGTTGGAGTGTTCTCCTAATCTTTAGGGTTGTGGCCAATGGAATGGGCAGAATTTGCTTGGAGAAGGCAGGCACAGTCCTGAGGCATGGCTCCAGGGGCCCCAGCCTGGAGGGTGTGTGGGCCAGGACAGTGGGGACAGAAACCTGAAAACCCAAACTCAGCTTAGATTTGGGGACGTAGGTATGACATGCCTGATCTATAGACCGCGAGAAGAATTTATCAGGCTATGAAAAAAGGGCAAGTGTGAGGCATATCTCCAGGCTTTTGTCTGTAGATTTTGTGTCAATGGTGGCCATGGAATGACGGGATGGCCTCTTTGGCCATGGATGATTCTTTCTCTTTTAAGATTTGGTCAGATCCCAAGTTTTGGGGCTCATTCAGGGGATGGAGGAGACCCTTCAATATTTTTTTTCCTCAGGGGTTCCAGAGCAGAGACCTGAATAGGGGTGATTAGAACTCTCAACCTCTCATTAATATTGGGGGACTAGGGATGGCAATGCGGGTCTTGGTCCAGACCCTGAGAGGCTTTACTTGAGGACAGGGCTCACACTGAGGGTCCCAATGTGTTTGTGCCCATTGCGGTTCTCAAGCATGGGCGGGGACTCATGGGCTACACTGGATTCTCCTACACTGAACGTTGGAAAACATGCCAACCACAAGGTTTCTTGCCTTGAGGAAGAAGGAGTTTCATTTCTGCATCACGTTCACCCCTGGGTAGTGAGTATATATAAGGTCTAGGTTCTGAAGCCTGAAAACCAAGGTTGGGAAGAGATGATGACCTAAAGCCATGGCGGGTCTGATGTGCTCAGTGTACAGCCAGCTGTCTGGGTGTCGGTTGAAAATTCAGACCTCAGGCTGTGCAAGACAGGGCATTAACGCCGAAGCGAAACTGTATAATTGGGGTAGAGTCAAGTGGCATGCAGGTTGATCCTGATTTGGTGTTTCTGGTTAGCCCCATAGGACAACGTTTCCCTTCTGGAGGGCAGTCAGAGTGCTGCATTGTGTCTCTCCAGAATTCCCTAACTGGAGGGCTGGTGGGCTCGGAGTGTGAGGACGAAGTCTGAGAACAATAGCTAGGTTTTGCTTCGGGGCAGGGTTTCGGCAGGCACACTCTGCAGAGTTGAATCAAGATTTCGTGCATCTGAAGTCAGGGCGAGGATTAGACGTTGGCTCAGGTTGGAGTTTCTGTCCAAGATGGCTCTTTCATGAAGGGGACAGTGCACCACGAGGCCACAGAGCTTTTCCCATGATGGGAGTTGTGAGGTGCTCCAAAGCGCAAGGATTCCTTCTGCAGGACAGCTGTGACCTGTTGGATGGCTCCAGGACGTCCCATATGGAATTACTTCAGAGTAGTTTTCTACAGATGGATGCCTAGCCAGTCCGCCTCACATTCCAATTGTCTCCTAGTGACAAGATAGGTTCGATCTGCTGGCTCTAGGGGAGCACCCAAGGGCACTGAGTTGAAATAGACTCTCCTGCAGATGGGTCCTAATGTGGGATTGTGTCCATGGAGACCTTGGAATGAGGTGGTGGCACCGGGGCCCTGAAGGATTTTCCTAGCCGGAGGTTTTGACACAGCTTGAAAGAGCACGTTTCCCATGTGGAGAAGACATTTGTTCTGACTGATGCCTCAGGAAACCCCCATATGTTGGTATTGAAAACCAGGCCTCTGAGGTTCTGACATAGCTCCTCGAGCAAGTTTCCAATGTGCAGACAAGACTTGCTCTGAAGGAGCCTATGGAAACCCCATAGGCTGGTATTGGAAACCAGGCCTCTGAGAAGAGATGCCTGGAAACCAAAGCAATGGATCTGATTAGGGCCTAGGGTCCTGTCCAGTTCAATGTTCTTCTCTGGGGACATCTGTCTCCGAGTTGGTGTGGAGCTAGTTGCTCAGCTAGTGTCAGATCACCCCTGTTTGTTCCGAGCAGCCTACAATATTGGGATGGTCCCAGGGACATTGGAGATTTCTCCTGATTTATATGGTTGTGGCCAATGGAATATGAAGAATTCCCTTTGAGAAGGCAGGAACAATCCTGATGTGTGGTTCCAGGGGCCCTAGCATGGAGGATGTGTGTTTTCACACAACTGTCCAAACAACCCTGGCCTACATATCTACAGGCTCAGGCCCCTGGAGCCAAACCTGAGGACTGTACTTGTCCTCTCAGAGGGAATTGTGTGTGCCCATTCCAAAGGCCACAACCCTTCTAATAGGATAAACCTCCAAAGTCCCTGATCCATCTCAATAGTGGTGGCTTCCCAGGAAAAAGAGGGGTAATCTGAGCCCAAATGAGCACCTACCTGCACTCAGACCCATAGACAGATGTCTCCAGAGGTATGAAGGAAAGAACAGGCAACTAGGCACTAATTAGATCCATTGCTTTGGTTTCCAGGCATCTCTCCTCAGAGACCTGGATTTCAAGAGCAGCATATAGCTGTTTCTTGACTCACCCATCAGAAAACATCTCATCTACACATGGGAAACTTGCACGTTGGGGCTGTGTCAAAGCCTCTGTTTAGGAGAACCCTTTAGGGCCCCAGTGCCACCGCTTCATTCCAAGGTCTCCATAGACACAAAAGCACATTAGGACCCATCCCCAGAGGTGTCCATTTCAACTCAGCGTCCACGGTTGCTCCCCACAGATCCAGGAGATCTAACCTGTCTTGTTGCTAGGAGACAATTGAAATGCGAGGTGGGCTACCCATCCATCCATCCTTAGAACCCTGCTCAGAATCATTGGCCTGGAGCCAAACAACAGGTCTCAATTGTCCTGCAGAAGACTCTCTGCAGTTTGGAGCTTCTCACAACTCCCCTCGTGGGAAAACACCCATGGCCCCGTGATGCCCCCCCCATTCATGAAGGGGCCATCAGGGACAGAAACTCCAACCTGAGCGATCGTCTGATCCTCGCCCTGACTTCAGATGCACGAGATCTCGATTCAAGTCTATAGATTGTGCCTGCCATGGCCTCACCCAGAAACCTAAGCCTAGCTTGTGTTCTCAGACTTTTGTCGTCAGACTACTGGCCCACAAGCCCTCCAGTTTGGCAATCCAGAACTACAATGCAGCACTCTGCCGGACCTCCAGAAGAAAAACATTGTCCTCTGGGGCTACCCAGTAACCCCAAATGAGGATCAACCTGCACCGACCTTGGCTGTACCCCAAATACATAGGCTGACCAGGGCACTAATGCCCTTTCTGACACAGCCTGAGCCTGGACGCCGTGGACCCTCCCAGACAGCTGGCCGCACACTGAGCACATCGAGCCGCCATGGCCTTAGGTCGTCATCTCTTCCCAACCTCGGTTTTCAGGTTTCAGAACCTAGACCTTATCTCCAATCACTGCCCAGGGTTGAAGGTGATGCAGAAATCAGAACTCCTTCCCCATGGCAACAAACCTTGTGGTTGGCATGTTGTCCAACGTTCAGTGTAGTTGAAACCAGTGTGGCCCATGAGGCCCCGCCCATGCTGGCGGGCCACATTGGTCACAAACACACATTGTGACGCTCAGGCTGAGCCCAGTCCTCAAGTAAGGCCACTCAGTGGCTGGATGAAGAGATAGCATATTGGGCTTGCCATGCCCCTAGGCCCCAATTTTTAACCATAGTTCGGGTTGTCCCTTCAGTCTTCCCCACGGCTTGGCTTTGGAATTCCTCTTTTGGTGAGACACCTGACGTAACAAAACTGAAATGAGTCCTCCCATCCCACAGATTGACGAAAAGCAATTGGGAATTGGGCCAAATCCTCAGAGAGGAAGATTCGTCCATGGCCCATGAGGCCTCCCCGACATTCCACGGCCAAATCTGATACAAAATCCAGAGACAAAAGCCTGAGCAAGCGCCTCAGACTTGCACTTTCTTCGTATTCTGAAGAGTTCTTCTCATGGTTTGTCGATCGGGCCTGCCATACCTACGTCCCCAAAACTAAGCTGAGTTTGTGTTTTCAGACATCTGTCCTCAAAGTCTTGGGCCACACACCCTCCAGGCTGGGCCCCTGAAACCACACATTAGGACTGTGCCTACCAATCCATGGGAATTCTGCCCATTCCATGGTCCAAAATCGTACAAATTAGGAGAAACCTCCAAAGTCCCTGAGGCCATCCCAATAGATTTGGTCGCCCTGAACAAACAAGGGCTGTCTAACGCCAGCTGATAATCGACCTCCACTCATACCATAGATGGATGTCCCCAGAGAAGAAGATTGAACCAGACAGGACCCTGGCCATAATAGGATCCATTGCTTTGGGTTACAGGCATGTGTCCTCAAAAGCCTGATTCCAATACGAGCATAGGGGTTTTCCTGAGGCACCCATCAGAACTCATCTCGTCTCCACAAGGAAACCTGTGCATGGGAGCCATGTCCAAAGCTTAGGAGAGTACTTCAGGGTCCCGGTGCCACCGCCCCATTCCAAGGCCCTCATGGACACAAAAACACATTAGGACCCATCCTCAGGAAAGTCCATTTCAAGTCAGCCACCCCGGTTGCTCAGGCAGAGCCATCAGATATAAACAGTCTTGTTGCTAGGAGACAATTGGAATGCGAGGCGGGCTTCCCAGGCATCCATCCGCGAACGATGCTCTGGAGTCATTCCATATGGGATGTCCTGGAGCTGTCCAACAGGTCTCAATTGTCCCGCAGAAGGAATCCTTGAAGGGGGCATCCCACAACTCCCAACGTGGGAAAACCTCAATGGTCTCGAGATTCTGCTCCCTTCATGAAGCGGCCGTCATGCTCAGAAACTCCAACCTGAGCCAACGTCTGATCCTCGCCCTGACTTCACATGGATGAGATATTGGTTCAGATATGCAGGGGGGACCTGCCATGCCCCCCCGAAACCCAAGTCTAGCTTGTCTTCTCAGACTTCCGTCCTCACACTCCTGGCCCCAAAGCCCTCAAGTTTGGCAATTCCGGACCCACAATGCAGCACTCTGCCTGCCCTCTAGAAAAAAAATTATTGCCTCATGAGCTGCCCAGGCACCTTAAATGAGGGTAAAACTACACAGCACTCGACTTTACCCAAATTATATAGTCTAACCTGGGCACTAATGCACTGTCGAACACAACCTGAGCCCGGACCTCCTGACCAACACCCAGAAAGCTGACCGCACACTGAGCACATAAAACCCGCTATGGCCTTAGGTCATCATCTCTTCCCTACCTCTGTTTTCAGGCTTCAGAACGAGAACTTATGTCCAATCACTGCCCAGGGGTGAGTGTGATGCAGAAATCAGAACTCCTCTTTACCCATGGCAAGAACCCTTGTGGTTTGCACGTTGTTCAACGTTCAGTTTAGGAGAAACCAGCATTCACCCTGAGGCCCCACCAATTCTTGAGTGTTACGAGGGCATACACACGCATTGTGACCCTCAGCATAAGTCCTGTCCTCTAGTAAGTCCTCTCAGTGGCTGGACCATTAGATGTCATAATGGGCTTGACATGTCCCTAGGCCCCAATTTTAAACCAGATTTCTTATTGTCCAGGCGCCCCTCCCCAGGGCTCTACTCTGGAATCCATCATTTGGTGGGACACCTGAGGTTAAAAAAGAAAACAACAACAACAACAACAAAAACGGACTTCTTCCAGCCCACAGAATGAACCCAAACTCTTTGGACGGGGCCAAACCACCAGAGAGTAAGACTCGTCCATTTCCCATGAAGTCACCCAGAAATTCCACGACCATGAGTGACAATATATCCAGAGACAAAAACTTGAGCAGGAGCCTCACATCGCCCTTCTTTCAAATCCCGAAGAGTTCTCCTCATGGTCTGTAGATCAGTCCTGCCATACCTATGAGCAGAAACATAAGCCGAGTTTGTGTTTTCAGACAACTCTCCAAACAGCCCTGGCCTACACAACCTACAGGCTCAGGCCCCTGGAGCCAAACCTGAGGACTGTACTTGCCCTCTCCAAGGGGATTCTGTGTGCCCATTCCAATGGCCACAGCCCTTCTAATAGGATAAACCTCCAAAGTCCCTGATCCATCTCAATAATGGTGGCTTCCCAGGAAAAACAGGGGCAATCTGAGCCCAACTGAGCACCTACCTGCACTCAGACCCATAGACAGATGTCCCCAGAGGTAAAAAGGAAAGAACAGGCCCCTAGGCACTAATCAGATCCATTGCTTTGGTTTCCAGGCATCTCTCCTCAGATTCCTGGATTTCAAAAGCAGCATATAGCTGTTTCTTGACTCACCCATCATTAAACATCTCATCTACACATGGGAAACTGGCACGTTGGAGCTGTGTCAAAGCCTCTGTTTAATAGAACCCTTTAGGGCCCCAGTGCCACCGCTTCATTCCAAAGTCTCCATAGACAAAAAAGCACGTTAGGATCCATCCCCAGGGTTGTCCATTTCAACTCATCGTCCTCGGTTGCTCCCCACAGATCCAGGAGATCTAACCTGTCTGGTTGCTAGGAGACAATTGAAATGCGAGGTGGGATACCCAGCTATCCATCCTTAGAACCCTGCTCAGAATCATTGGCCTGGAGCCAAACAACAGGTCTCAATTGTCCTGCAGAAGACTCTCTGCAGTTTGGAGCTTCTCACAACTCCCCTCGTGGGAAAACACCCATGACCTCGTGATGCCCCTCCCATTCATGAAGGGGCCATCAGGGACAGAAACTCCAACCTGAGCGATAGTCTGATCCTCGCCCTGACTTCAGATGCACGAGATCTCGATTCAGGTCTGTAGATTGTGCCTGCCATGGCCTCACCCAGAAACCTAAGCCTAGCTTGTGTTCTCAGACTTTTGTCGTCAGACTACTGGCCCACAAGCCCTCCAGTTTGGCAATCCAGAACTACAATGCAGCACTCTGCCGGACCTCCAGAAGAAAAACATTGTCCTCTGGGGCTACCCAGTAACCCCAAATGAGTATCAACCTGCACCGTCCTTGGCTGTACCCCAAATACTTAGGCTGACCAGGGCACTAATGCCCTTTCTGACACAGCCTGAGCCTGGACCCCGTGGACCCTCCCAGACAGCTGGCCGCACACTGAGCACATCGAGCCGCCATGGCCTTAGGTCGTCATCTCTTCCCAACCTCGGTTTTCAGGTTTCAGAACCTAGACTTTATCTCCAATCACTGCCCAAGGTTGAAGGTGATGCAGAAATCAGAACTCCTTCCCCCCATGGCAAAAAACCTTGTGGTTGGCATGTTGTCCAACGTTCAGTGTAGTTGAAACCAGTGTGGCCCATGAGGCCCCGCCCATGCTGGCGGGCCACATTGGTCACAAACACACATTGTGACGCTCAGGCTGAGCCCAGTCCTCAAGTAAGGTCTCTCAGTGGCTGGATGAAGAGATAGCATATTGGGCTTGCCATGCCCCTAGGCCCCAATTTTTAACCATAGTTCGGGTTGTCCCTTCAGTCTTCCCCACGGCTTGGCTTTGGAATTCCTCTTTTGGTGGGACATCTGAGATAACAAAACTGAAATGAGTCCTCCCATCCCACAGATTGACGAAAAGCAATTGGGAATCGGGCCAAATCCTCAGAGAGGAAGATTCGTCCATGGCCTATGAGGCCTCCCCGACATTCCACGGCCATCGCTGATACAAAATCCAGAGACAAAAGCCTGAGCAAGCGCCTCAGACTCGAACTTTCTTCATATCCTGAAGAGTTCTTCTCATGGTTTGTCGATCGGGCCTGCCATACCTACGTCCCCAAACATAAGCTGAGTTTGTGTTTTCATACTTCTGTCCTCAACGTCTTGGGCCACACACCCTCCAGGCTGGGCCCCTGGAGCCACACATTAGGACTGTGCCTTCCAATCCATGGGAATTCTGCCCATTCCATGGTCCAGAATCGTACAAATTAGGAGAAACCTCCAAAGTCCCTGAGGCCATCCCAATAGTGTGGGTCGCCCGGAACAAACAAGGGCTGTCTGACACCAGCTGATAATCGACCTCCACTCATACCATAGATGGATGTCCCCAGAGAAGAAGATTGAACCAGACAGGACCCTAGGCCATAATAGGATCCATTGCTTTGGGTTTCAGGCATGTGTCCTCAAAAGCCTATTCCAATACGAGCATAGAGGTTTTCCTGAGGCACCCATCAGAACTCATCTCGTCTCCACAAGGAAACCTGTGCATGGGAGCCATGTCCAAAGCTTAGGAGAGTACTTCAGGGTCCCGGTGCCACCGCCCCATTCCAAGGCCCTCATGGACACAAAAAAACATTAGGACCCATCCTCAGGAAAGTCCATTTCAACTCAGCCACCCCGGTTGCTCCCGCAGAGCCATCAGATATAAACAGTCTTGTTGCTAGGAGACAATTGGAATGCGAGGCAGGCTGCCCAGGCATCCATCCGCGAACCGTGCTCTGGAGTCATTTCATATGGGATGTCCTGGAACTGTCCAACAGGTCTCAATTGTCCCGCAGAACGAATCCTTGAAGGGGGCATCCCACAACTCCCAACGTGGGAAAACCTCAATGGCCTCGAGATTCCGCTCCCTTCATGAAGCGGCCATCATGCAAAGAAACTCCACCCTGAGCCAACGTCTGATCCTCGCCCTGACTTCAGATGGATGAGATATTGGTTCAGATCTGCAGGGGGTACCTGCCGTGCCCTCGCCCTGAAGCCCAAGTCTAGCTTGTCTTCTCAGACTTCCGTCCTCACACTCCTGGCCCCGAAGCCCTCAAGTTTGGCAATTCCGGACCCACAATGCAGCACTCTGCCTGCCCTCTAGAAAAAAAATTATTGCCTCATGAGCTGCCCAGGCACCTTAAATGAGGGTAAACCTACACAGCACTCGACTTTACCCAAAATATATAGTCTAACATGAGCACTAATGCACTGTCGAACACAACCTGAGCCGGGACCTCCTGACCAACACCCAGAAAGCTGACCGCACACTGAGCACATAAAATCCGCCATGGCCTTAGGTCATCATCTCCTCCCTACCTCAGTTTTCAGGCTTCAGAACCGAGACCTTATCTCCAATCACTGCCCAGGGGTGAGTGTGATGCAGAAATCAGGACTCCTCCTTACCCATGGCAAGAACCCTTGTGGTTGGCACGTTGTCCAAAGTTCAGTGTAGGAGAAACCAGCATTCACCCTGAGGCCCCGCCCATTCTTGAGTATTAGGAGCGCATACACACGCATTGTGACCCTCAGCATGAGTCCTGTCCTCTAGTATGTCCTCTCAGTGGCTGGAACATTAGATGTCATAATGGGCTTGTTATGTCCCTAGGCCCCAATTTTTAACCAGATTTCTGAATGTCCAGTCGCCCCTCCCCAGGGCTCTACTCTGGAATCCATCATTTGGTGGGACACCTGAGGTTAAAAAAGAAAACAACAACAACAACAACAAAAAAAAAAAATCGAACTTCTTCCAGCCCACAGAATGACCCCAAACTCTTTGGACGGGGCCAAACAACCAGAGAGTAAGACTCGTCCATTTCCCATGAAGTCACCCAGAAATTCCACGACCATGAGTGACACGATATCCAGAGACAAAAACTTGAGCAGGAACCTCACACTCGCCCTTCTTTCAAATCCCGAAGAGTTCTCCTCATGGTCTGTAGATCAGTCCTGCCATACCTATGACCCGAAATATAAGCTGAGTTTGTGTTTTCAGACAACTGTCCAAACAGCCCTGGCCTACACAACCTACAGGCTCAGGCCCCTGGAGCCGAACCTCAGGACTGTACTTGCCCTCTCCAAGGGAATTGTGTGTGCCCATTCCAATGGCCACAACCCTTCTAATAGGATAAACCTCCAAAGTCCCTGATCCATCTCAATAGTGGTGGCTTCCCAGGAAAAACAGGGGCAATCTGAGCCCAACTGAGCAGCTACCTGCACTCAGACCCATAGACAGATGTCCCCAGAGGTAAAAAGGAAAGAACAGGCCCCTAGGCACTAATCAGACCATTGCTTTGGTTTCCAGGCATCTCTCCTCACATTCCTGGATTTCAAAAGCAGCATATAGCTGATTCTTGACTCACCCATCAGAAAACATCTCATCTACACATGGGAAACTTGCACGTTGGAGCTGTGTCAAAGCCTCTGTTTAGGAGAACCCTTTAGGGCCCCAGTGCCACCGCTTCATTCCAAAGTCTCCATAGACACAAAAGCACGTTAGGATCCATCCCCAGGGGTGTCCATTTCAACTCAGCGTCCTCGGTTGCTCCACACAGATCCAGGAGATCTAACCTGTCTTGTTGCTAGGAGACAATTGGAATGCGAGGTGGGATACCCAGCCATCCATCCTTAGGACCCTGCTCAGAATCATTGGCCTGGAACCAAACAACAGGTCTCAATTGTCCTGCAGAAGACTCTCTGCAGTTTGGAGCTTCTCCCAACTCCCCTCGTGGAAAAACACCCATGGCCTCGTGATACCCCCCCCCCATTTTTGAAGGGGCCATCAGGGACAGAAACTCCAACCTGAGCGATCGTCTGATCCTGCCTGACCTCAGATGCACGAGATCTTGATTCAGGTCTGTAGATTGTGCCTGCCATGGCCTCACCCAGAAACCTAAGCCTAGCTTGTGTTCTCAGACTTTTGTCGTCAGACTACTGGCCCACAAGCCCTCCATTTTGGCAATCCAGAACTACAATGCAGCACTCTGCTAGCCCTCCAGAAGAAAAACATTGCCTCTGGGGCTACCCAGTAACCCCAAATGAGGATCAACCTGCACCGACCTTGGCTGTACCCCAAATACTTAGGCTGACCAGGGCACTAATGCCCTTTCTGACACAGCCTGAGCCTGGACCCCGTGGACCCTCCCAGACAGCTGGCCGCACACTGAGCACATCGAGCCGCCATGGCCTTAGGTCGTCATCTCTTCCCAACCTCGGTTTTCAGGTTTCAGAACCTAGACCTTATCTCCAATCACTGCCCAGGGTTGAAGGTGATGCAGAAATAGGAACTCCTTCCCCATGGCAAGAAAGCTTGTGGTTGGCATGTTGTCCAACGTTCAGTGTAGTTGAAACCAGTGTGGCCCATGAGGCCCCGCCCATGCTGGCGTGCCACATTGGTCACAAACACCCATTGTGACGCTCAGGCTGAGCCCAGTCCTCAAGTAAGGCCACTCAGTGGCTGGATGAAGAGATAGCATATTGGGCTTGCCATGCCCCTAGGCCCCAATTTTTAACCATAGTTCGGGTTGTCCCTTCAGTCTTCCCCACGGCTTGGCTTTGGAATTCCTCTTTTGGTGGGACATCTGAGATAACAAAACTGAAATGAGTCCTCCCATCCCACAGATTGACGAAAAGCAATTGGGAATCGGGCCAAATCCTCAGAGAGGAAGATTCGTCCATGGCCCATGAGGCCTCCCCGACATTCCACGGCCATCGCTGATCAAAATCCAGAGAAAAAAGCCTGAGCAAGCGCCTCAGACTCGCCCTTTCTTCATATCCTGAAGAGTTCTTCTCATGGTTTGTAGATCGGGCCTGCCATACCTACGTCCCCAAACCTAAGCTGAGTTTGTGTTTTCAGACTTCTGTCCTCAATGTCATGGGCCACACACCCTCCAGGCTGGGCCCCTGGAGCCACACATTAGGACTGTGCCTACCAATCCATGGGAATTCTGCCCATTCCATGGTCCAGAATCGTACAAATGAGGAGCAACCTCCAAATTCCCTGAGGCCATCCCAATAGTGTGGGTCGCCCGGAACAAACAAGGGCTGTCTGACACCAGCTGATAATCGACCTCCACTCATACCATAGATGGATGTCCCCAGAGAAGAAGATTGAACCAGACAGGACCCTAGGCCATAATAGGATCCATTGCTTTGGGTTACAGGCATGTGTCCTCAAAAGCCTGATTCCAATACGAGCATAGGGGTTTTCCTGAGGCACCCATCAGAACTCATCTCGTCTCCACAAGGAAACCTGGGAGCCATGTCCAAAGCTTAGGAGAGTACTTCTGGGTCCCGGTGCCACCGCCCCATTCCAAGGCCCTCATGGACACAAAAACAAATTAGGACCCATCCTCAGGAAAGTCCATTTCAACTCAGCCACCCCGGTTGCTCCAGCAGAGCCATCAGATCTAAACAGTCTTGTTGCTAGGAGACAATTGGAATGCGAGGCAGGCTGCCCAGGCATCCATCCGTGAACCGTGCTCTGGAGTCATTTCATATGGGATGTCCTGGAGCTGTCCAACATGTCTCAATTGTCCCACAGAAGGAATCCTTGAAGGGGGCATCCTACAACTCCCAACGTGGGAAAATCTCAATGGCCTCGAGATTCCGCTCCCTTCATGAAGCAGCCGTCATGCTCAGAAAGTCCCACCTGAGCCAATGTCTGATCCTCGCCCTGACTTCACATGGATGAGATATTGGTTCAGATCTGCAGGGGGTACTTGCCGTGCCCACGCCCTGAAACCCAAGTCTAGCTTGTCTTCTCAGACTTCCGTCCTCACACTCCTGGACCCGAAGCCCTCAAGTTTGGCAATTCCGGGCCCACAATGCAGCACTCTGCCTGCCCTCTAGAAAAAAAAAATTATTGCCTCATAAGCTGGCCAGGCACCTTAAATGAGGGTAAACCTACACAGCACTCGACTTTACCCAAATTATATAGTCTAACCTGGGCTCTAATGCACTGTCGAACACAACCTGAGCCCGGACCTCCTGACCAACACCCAGAAAGCTGACCGCACACTGAACACATAAAACCCGCCATGGCCTTAGGTCATCATCTCTTCCCTACCTCAGTTTTCAGGCTTCAGAACGAGAACTTATGTCCAATCACTGCCCAGGGGTGAGTGTGATGCAGAAGTCAGAACTCCTCCTTACCCATGGCAAGAACCCTTGTGGTTGGCACGTTGTCCAACGTTCAGTGTAGGAAAAACCAGCATTCACCCTGCGGCCCCGCCCATTCTTGAGTGCGACGAGTGCATACACACGCATTGTGACCCTAAGCATGAGTCCTGTCCTCTAGTAAGTCCTCTCAGTGGCTGGAACATTAGATGTCATAATGGGCTTGACATGTCCCTAGGCCCCAATTTTTAACCAGATTTCTGATTGTCCATTCGGCCCTCCCCAGGGCTCTACTCTGGAATCCATCATTTGGTGGGACACCTGAGGTTAAAAAAAAAAACAACAACAACAAAACGTACTTCTAACAGCCCACAAAATGACCCCTTACTCTTTGGACGGGGCCAAACCACCAGAGAGTAAGACTCGTCCATTTCCCATGAAGTCACACAGAAATTCCATGACCATGAGTGACACGATATCCAGAGACAAAAACTTGAGCAGGAGCCTCACACTCGCCCTTCTTTCAAATCCCGAAGAGTTCTCCTCATGGTCTGTAGATCAGTCCTGCCATACCTATGACCCGAAACATAAGCCAAGTTTGTGTTTTCAGACAACTGTCCAAACAGCCCTGGCCTACACAACCTACAGGCTCAGGCCCCTGGAACCAAACCTGAGGACTGTACTTGCCCTCTCCAAGGGAATTGTGTGTGCCCATTCCAATGGCCACAACCCTTCTAATAGGATAAACCTCCAAAGTCCCTGATCCATCTCAATAGTGGTGGCTTCCCAGGAAAAACAGGGGCAATCTGAGCCCAACTGAGCACCTACCTGCACTCAGACCCATAGACAGATGTCCCGAGAGGTAAAAAGGAAAGAACAGGCTCTGTAGTGCTCAGATTGCCCCTGTTTTTCCTGGGAAGCCACCACTAATAGATGGATCAGGGACTTTGGAGGTTTATCCTATTAGAAAGGTTGTATCCATTGGAAAGGGGACACACAATTCCCTTGGAGAGGGCAAGTACAGTCCTCAGGTTTGGCTCCAGGGGCCTTAGCCTGTAGATTGTGTAGGCTAGGGCTGTTTGGACAGTTGTCTGAAAACACAAACTCGGCTTATGTTTCGGGTCATAGGTATGGCAGGACTAATCTACAGACCATGAGGAGAACTCTTTGGGATTTGAAAGAAGGGCGAGTGTGAGGCTCCTGCTCAAGTTTTTGTCTCTGGATATCGTGTCACTCATGGTCGTGGAATTTCTGGGTGACTTCATGGGAAATGGACGAGTCTTACTCTCTGGTGGTTTGGCCCCGTCCAAAGAGTTTGGGGTCATTCTGTGGGCTGGAAGAAGTCCGTTTTTTTTTTGTTGTTGTTGTTGTTTTCTTTTTTAACCTCAGGTGTCCCACCAAATGAGGGATTCCAGAGTAGAGCCCGGGGGAGGGGCGACTGGACAATCAGAAATCTGGTTAAAAATTGGGGCCTAGGGACATGTCAAGCCCATTAACATCTAATGGTCCAGCCAAGGAGAGGACTTACTAGAGGACAGGACTCATGCTGAGGGTCACAATGCGTGTGTATGCCCTCGTCGCACTCAAGAATGGGCGGGGCCTCAGGGTGAATGTTGGTTTCTCCTACACTGAACGTTGGACAACTTGCCAACCACAAGGGTTCTTGCCATGGGTAAGGAGGAGTTCTGACTTCTGCATTACACTCACCCCTGGGCAGTGATTGGAGATAAGGTCTCGGTTCTGAAGCCTGAAAACTGAGGTAGGGAAGAGATGATGACCTATGGCCATGGCGGGTTTTATGTGCTCAGTGTGCGGTCAGCTTTCTGGGTGTTGGTCAGGAGTTCCGGGCTCAGGTTGTGTTCGACAGTGCATTAGTGCCCAGGTTAGACTATATAATTTGGGTAAAGTCGAGTGCTGTGTAGGTTTACCCTCATTTAAGGTGCCTGGGCAGCTCATGAGGCAATAATTTTTTTTCTAGAGGGCAGGCAGAGTGCTGCATTGTAGGTCCGGAATTGCCAAACTTGAGGGCTTCGGGGCCAGGAGTGTGAGGACAGTAGTCTGAGAAGACAAGCTAGACTTGGGTTTCAGGGCGAGGTCACGGCAGGTACCCCCTGCAGATCTGAACCAATATCTCATGCATCTGAAGTCAGGGCGAGGATCAGACGATGGCTCAGTTTGGAGTTCCTGTGCATGCCGGCCGCTTTATGAAGGGAGCGGAATCTCGGGGCCATTGAGGTTTTCCCACGTTGGGAGTTGTGGGATGCCCCCTTCCAGGATTACTTCTTCCGGACAATTGAGACCTGTTGGACAGCTCCAGGACATCCCATATGGAATGACTCCAGAGCACCGTTCGCGGATGGATGCCAGGGAAGCCCGCCTCACATTCCAATTGTCTCCTAGCAACAAGACAGTTTAGATCTGATGGCTCTGCCGGAGCAACCGGGGTGGCAGAGTTGAAATGGACTTTCCTGAGGATGTGTCCTAATGTGTTTTTGTGTCCATAGGGCCTTGGAATGGGGCGGTGGCACCGGGAATCTGACGTTCTCTCCTAAGCTTTGGACATGGCTCCCATGCACAGGTTTCCTTGTGGAGACGAGATGAGTTCTGATGGGTGCCTCAGGAAAACCCCTATGCTCGTATTGGAATCAGGCTTTTGAGGACATATGCCTTTAACACAAAGCAATGGATCCTATTATGGCCTTGGGTCCTGTCTGGTTCAATCTTCTTCTCTGGGGACATCCATCTATGGTATGAGTGGAGGTCGATTATCAGCTGGTTTCAGACAGCCCTTGTTTGTTCCGGACGACCTACACTATTGGGATGGCCATAGCGATATTGGAGGTTTCTCCTAATTTGTACGATTATGGACCATGGAATGGGCAGAATTCCCATGGATTGGTAGGCACAGTCCTAATGTGTGGCTCCAGGGTCCCAGCCTGTAGAGTGTGTGGCCCAAGACTTTGAGGACAGAAGTCTGAAAACACAAACTCAGCGTAGGTTTGGGGACTTAGGTATGGCAGGCCCGATCTACAAACCATGAGAAGAACTCTTCAGGATATTAAGAAAGTGCGAGTCTGAGGCGCTTGCTCAGGCTTTTGTCTCTGGATTTTGTATCAGCGATGGCCGTGGAATGTCGGGGAGGCCTTATGGGCCATGGACGAATCTTCCTCCGAGGATTTGGCCCGATTCCCAATTGCTTTTCGTCAATCTGTGGGATGGGAGGACTCATTTCAGTTTTGTTACTCAGGTGTCCCACCAAAAGAGGAATTCCAAAGCCAAGCCGTGAAGAAGACTGAAGGGACAACCGGAACTATGGTTAAAAATTGGGGCTTACGGGCATGGCAAGCCCAATATGCTATCCTTTCATCCAGCCACTGAGTGTCCTTACTTGAGGACTGGGCTCAGCCTGAGGGTCACAATTTGTGTTTGTAAACAATGTGGCCCGTGAGCATGGGCGGGGCCTCATGGGCCACACTGGTTTCAAAGACACTGAACGTTTGACAACATGCCAACCACAAGGTTTCTTGCCATGGGGAAGGAGTTCTGATTTCTGCATCAACTTCAACCTGGGCAGTTATTGGAGATAAGGTCTAGGTTCTGAAACCTGGAAACCGAGGTTGGGAAGAGATGACGACCTAAGGCCATGGGGGCTCGATGTGCTCAGTGAGCGGCCAGCTGTCTAGGAGGGGCCAGGGGTCCAGGCTCAGTCTGTGTCAGAAAGGGCATTAGTGCCCTGGTCAGCCTATGTATTTGGGGTACAGCCAAGGTCGGTGCAGGTTGATCCTCATTTGGGGTTACTGGTTAGCCCCAGAGGACAATGTTTTTTTATCTGGAGGGCCGGCAGAGTGCTGCATTGTAGTTCTGGATTGCCAAACTGGAGGGCTTGTGGGCCAGTAGTCTGACGACAAAAGTCTGAGAACACAAGCTAGGCTTAGGTTTCTGGGTGAGGCCATCGCAGGCACAATCTACAGACCTGAATCGAGATCTCGTGCATCTGAAGTCAGGGCGAGGATCAGACGATCACTCAGGTTGTAGTTTCTGTCCCTGATGGCCCCTTCATGAATGGGGGGGCGATCACGAGGCCATGGGGGTTTTCCCACGAGGGGAGTTGTGAGAAGCTCCAAACTGCAGAGAGTCTTCTGCAGGACAATTGAGACCTGTTGCTTGGCTCCAGGCCAATGATTCTGAGCAGGGTTCTAAGGATGGATGGCTGGGTAGCCCACCTCACATTCCAATTGTCTCCTAGCAACAAGACAGGTTAGATCTCCTGGATCTGTGGGGAGCAACCGAGGATGCTGCATTGAAATGGACACCCCTGGGCATGGGTCCTAATGTGCTTTTGTGTCTAAGGAGACCTTGGAATGAAGCGGTGGCTTATGGGCCCTAAAGAGTTCTACTAAACAGAGGCTTTGACACAGCTCCAACGTGCAAGTTTCCCATGTGTAGATGAGATGTTTTCGGATGGATGAATCAAGAAACAGCTATATGCTGCTTTTGAAATCCAGGCCTCTGAGGAGAGATGCCTGGAAACCAAAGCAATGGATCTGATTAGTGCCTAGGGGCCTGTTCTTTCCTTTTACCTCTGGGGACATCTGTCTATGGGTCTGAGTGCAGGAAGGTGCTCTGTAGGGCTCAGATAGCCCCTGTTTTTCCTGGGAAGCCACCACTATTGAGATGGATCAGGGACTTCGGAGGTTTATCCTATTAGAATGTTTGTGGCCATTGGAATGGGCACACACAATTCCCTTTGAGAGGGAAAGTACAGTCCTCAGGTTTGGCTCCAGGGGCCTGAGCCTGAAGGTTGTGCAGGCCAGGGCTGTTTGGACAGTTGTCTGAAAACACAAACTCGGCTTATGTTTCGGGTCATAGGTATGGCAGGACTGATCTACAGACCATGAGGAGAACTCTTCTGGATTTGAAAGAAGAGCGAGTGTGAGGCTCCTGCTCAAGTTTTTGTCTCTGTATATCGTGTCACTCATGGTCGTGGAATTTCTGGGTGACTTCATGGGAAATGGACGAGTCTTACTCTCTGGGGTTCCGGCACCGTCCAAAGAGTTTGGGGTCATTCTGGGGATGGAAGAAGTCCGTTTTTTTTTTTTTTTTTTTTTTTCTTTTTTAACCTCTGGTGTCCCACCAAATGAGGGATTCCAGAGTAGAGTCCTGGGGAGGGGCGACTGGACAGTCAGAAATCTGGTTAAAAATTGGGGTTAGGGACATGTCAAGCCCATTATGACATCTAAAGTTCCAGCCACTGAGAGGACTTACTAGAGGACAGGACTCATGCTGAGGGTCACAATGCGTGTGTATGCCCTCATCGCACTCCAGAATGGGCGGGGGGTCAGGGTGAATGCTGGTTTCTCCTACACTGAACGTTGGACAACATGCCAACCACAAGGGTTCTTGCCATGGGTAAGGAGGAGTTCTGATTTCTGCATAACATTCACCCCTGGGCAGTGATTGGAGATAAGGTCTCGGTTCAGAAGCCTGAAAACTGAGGTAGGGAAGAGATGATGACCTAAGGCCATGGCGGGTTTTATGTGCTCAGTGTGCGGTCAGCTTTCTGGGTGTTGGTCAGGAGTTCCCGGCTCAGGTTGTGTTCGACAGTGCATTAGTGCCCAGGTTAGACTATATAATTTGGGTAAGGTCGAGTGCTGTGTAGGTTTACCCTCATTTAAGGTGCCTGGGTAGCTCATGAGGCAATAATTTTTTTTTTTCTAGAGGGCCGGCAGAGTGCTGCATTGTGGGTCCGGAATTGCTAAATTTTAGGACTTCGGGGCCAGGAGTTTGAGGACGGAAGTGTGAGAAGACAAGCTAGACTTGGGTTTCAGGGCGAGGGCACGACAGGTACCCCCTGCAGATCTGAACCAATATCTCATGCTTCTGAAGTCAGGGCGAGGATGAGACGTTGGCTCAGTTTGGAGTTCCTGTGCATGCCGGCCGCTTTATGAAGGGAGCGGAATCTCGGGGCCATTGAGGTTTTCCCACGTTGGGAGTTGTGGGATGCCCCCTTCAAGGATTCCTTCTGCGGGACAATTGAGACCTGTTGGACAGCTCCAGGACATCCCATATGGAATGACTCCAGAGACCGTTCGCGGATGGATGCCTGGGAAGCCCGCCTCACATTCCAATTGTCTCCTAGCAACAAGACAGTTTTGATCTGATGGCTCTGCCGAAGCAACCGGGGTGGCTGAGTTGAAATGGACTTTCCTGAGGATGGGTCCTAATGTGTTTTTGTGTCCATGAGGGCCTTGGAATGGGGCGGTGGCACCGGGACCCTGAAGTACTCTCCTAAGCTTTGGACATGGCTCCCATGCACAGGTTTCCTTGTGGAGACGAGATGAGTTCTGATGGGTGCCTCAGGAAACCCCTATGCTCGTATTGGAATCAGGCTTTTGAGGACACATGCCTGTAACCCAAAGCAATGGATCCTATTATGGCCTAGGGTCCTGTCTGGTTCAATCTTCTTCTCTGGGGACATCCATCTATGGTATGAGTGGAGGTCGATTATCAGCTGGTGTCAGACAGCCCTTGTTTGTTCCGGGCGAACTACACTATTGGAATGGCCTCAGGGACTTTGGAGGTTTCTCCTAATTGGTAAGATTTTGGACCATGGAATGGGCAGAATTCCCATGGATTGGTAGTATCAGTCCTAATGTGTGGCTCCAGGCGCCCAGCCTGGAGGGTGTGTGGCCCAAGACTTTGAGGACAGAAGTCTGAAAACAGAAACTCAGCTTAGGTTTGGGGACGTAGGTATGACAGGCCCGATCGAACAACCATGAGAAGAACTCTTCAGGATATGAAGAAAGTGCGAGTCTGAGGCACTTGCTCAGGCTTTTGTCTCTGGATTTTGTATCAGCGATGGCCGTGAAATGTCGGGGAGGCCTCAAGGGCCATGGACGAATCTTCCTCTCTGAGGATTTGGCCCGATTCCCAATTGCTTTTCGTCAATCTGTGGGATGGGAGGTCTCCTTTCAGGTTTGTTACCTCAGGTGTCCCACCAAAAGAGGAATTCCAAAGCCAAGCCGTGGGGAAGACTGAAGGGACATCCCGAACTATGGTTAAAAATTGGGGACTAGGGGCATGGCAAGCCCAATATTCTATCTCTTCATCCAGCCGCTGAGTGGCCTTACTTGAGGACTGGGCTCAGCCTGAGCGTCACAATGTGTGTTTGTGACCAATGTGGCCCGCGAGCATGGGCGGGGACTCATGGGCCACACTGGTTTCAACTACACTGAACGTTGGACAACATGCCAACCACAAGGTTTCTTGCCATGGGGAAGGAGTTCTGATTTCTGCATCACCTTCAACCCTGGGCAGTGATTGGAGATAAGGTCTAGGTTCTGAAACCTGAAAACCGAGGTTGGGAAGAGATGACGACCTAAGGCCATGGCGGCTCGATGTGCTCAGTGTGCGGCCAGCTGTCTGGGAGGGTCCAGGGGGTCCAGGCTCAGGCTGTGTCAGAAAGGGCATTAGTGCCCTGGTCAGCCTATGTATTTGGGGTACAGCCAAGGTCGGTGCAGGTTGATCCTCATTTGGGGTTACTCGGTAGCCCCAGAGGACAATGTTTTTCTTCTGGAGGGCAGGAAGAGTGCTGCATTGTAGTTCTGGATTGCCAAACTGGAGGGCTTGTGGGCCAGTAGTCTGACGACAAAAGTCTGAGAACACAAGGTAGGCTTAGGTTTCTGGGTGAGGCCATGGCAGGCACAATCTACAGATCTGAATCGAGATCTCGTGCATCTGAAGTCAGGGCGAGGATCAGACGATAACTCAGGTTGGAGTTTCAGTCCCTGATGGCCGCTTCATGAATGGGGGGGCATCACGAGGCCATGGGGGTTTTCCCACTATGGGAGTTGTGAGAAGCTCCAAACTGCAGAGAGTCTTCTGCAGGACAATTGAGACCTGTTGTTTGGCTCCAGGCCAATGATTCTGAGCAGGGTTCTAAGGATGGATGGCTGGGTAGCCCACCTCGCATTCCAATTGTCTCCTAGCAACAAGACAGGTTAGAACTCCTGGATCTGTGGGGAGCTAACGAAAATGCTGAGTTGAAGTGGACACCCCTGGGGATGGGTCCTAACGTGCTTTTGTGTCTATGGAGACCTTGGAATGAAGCGGTGGCACTGGGGCCCTAAAGGGTTCTCCTAAACAGAGGCTTTGAAACAAGTCAAACGTGCAAGTTTCCCATGTGTAGATGAGATGTTTTCTGATGGGTGAGTCAAGAAACAGCTATATGCTGCTTTTGAAATCCAGGCCTCTGAGGAGAGATGCCTGGAAACCAAAGCAATGGTTCTGTATAGTGCCTAGGGGCCTTTTCTTTCCTTTTTACCTCTGGGGACAACTGTCTAGGGGTCTGAGTGCAGGTAGGTGCTCATTTGGGCTCAGATTGCCCCTGTTTTTCCTGGGAAGCCACCACTATTGAGATGGATCAGGGACTTTGGAGGTTTATCCTATTAGAAGGGTTGTGGCCATTGGAATGGGCACAAACAATTCCCTTGGAGAGGGCAAGTACAGTCCTCAGGTTTGGCTCCAGGGGCCTGAGCCTGTAGGTTGTGTAGGGCAGGGCTGTTTGGACAGTTGTCTGAAAACAAACTCAGCTTAGGTTTGGGGAAGTAGGTATGGCAGCCCCGATCTACAAACCATGAGAAGAACTCTTCAGGATATGAAGAAAGTGCGAGTCTGAGGCGCTTGCTCAGGCTTTTGTCTCTGGATTTTGTATCAGCGATGGCCGTGGAATGTCGGGGAGGCCTCATGGGCCATGGACGAATCTTCCTCTCTGAGGATTTGGCCAGATTCCCAATTGCTTTTGGTCAATCTTGGGATGGGAGGACTCATTTCAGTTTTGCTACCTCAGGTGTCCCACCAAAAGCGGAATTCCAAAGCCAAGCCGTGGGGAAGACTGAAGCGACATCCCGAACTATGGTTAAAAATTGGGGCCTAGGGGCATGGCAAGCCCAATATTCTATCTCTTCATCCAGCCGCTGAGTGGCCTTACTTGAGGACTGGGCTCAGCCTGAGCGTCACAATGGGTGTTTGTGACCAATGTGGCCCGAGAGCATGGGCGGGGCAACATGGGCCACACTGGTTTCAACTACACTGAACGTTGGACAACATGCCAACCACAAGGTTTCTTGCCATGGGGAAGGAGTTCTGATTTCTGCATCACCTTCAACCCTGGGCAGTGATTGTAGATAAGGTCTAGGTTCTGGAACCTGAAAACTGTTGTTGGGAAGAGATGACGACCTAAGGCCATGGCGGCTCGATGTGCTCAGTGTGCGGCCAACTGTCTGGGAGGGTCCAAGGGGTCCAGGCTCAGGCTGTGTCAGAAAGGGCATTAGTGCCCTGGTCAGCCTATGTATTTGGGGTACAGCCAAGGTCGGTGCAGGTTGATCCTCATTTGGGGTTACTGGGTAGCCCCAGAGGACAACGTTTTTCTTCTGGAGGGCCGGCAGAGTGCTGCATTGTAGTTCTGGAATGCCAAACTGGAGGGCTTGTGGGCCAGTAGTCTGACGACAAAAGTCTGAGAACACAAGCTAGGCTTAGGTTTCTGGGTGAGGCCATGGCAGGCACAATCTACAGATCTGAATCGAGATCTCGTGCATCTGAAGTCAGGGCGAGGATCAGACGATCACTCAGGTTGGAGTTTCTGTCCCTGATGGCCCCTTAATGAATGGGGGGGCATCACGAGGCCATGGGGGTTTTCCCACTATGGGAGTTGTGAGAAGCTCCAAACTGCAGAGAGTCTTCTGCAGGACAATTGAGACCTGTTGTTTGGCTCCAGGCCAATGATTCTGAGCAGGGTTCTAAGGATGGATGGCTGGGTAGCCCACCTCGCATTCCAATTGTCTCCTAGCAAAAAAAAAGGTTAGACCTCCTGGATCTGTGGGGAGCTAACGAGGATGCTGATTTAAAGTGGACACCCCTGGGGATGGGTCCTAACGTGCTTTTCTGTCTATTGAGACCTTGGAATGAAGCGGTGGCACTGGGGCCCTAAAGGGTTCTCCTAAACAGATGCTTTGACACATCTCCAACGTGCAAGTTTCCCATGTGTAGATGAGATGTTTTCTGATGTGTGAATCAAGAAACAGCTATATGCTGCTTTTGAAATCCAGGCCTCTGAGGAGAGATGCCTGGAAAACAAAGCAATGGATCTGATTAGTGCCTAGGGGCCTTTTATTTCCTTTTTACCTCTGGGGACATCTGTCTAGGGGTCTGAGTGCAGGTAGGTGCTCATTTGGGCTCAGATTGCCCCTGTTTTTCCTGGGAAGCCACCACTATTGAGATGGATCAGGGACTTTGGAAGTTTATCCTATTAGAAGGGTTGTGGCCATTGGAATGGGCACACACAATTCCCTTGGAGAGGGCAAGTACAGTCCTCAGGTTTGGCTCCAGGGGCCCGAGCCAGTAGGTTGTAGGCCAGGGCTGTTTGGACAGTTGTCTGAAAACAAACTCAGCTTAGGTTTGGGGAAGAAGGTATGGCAGGCCCGATCTACAAACCATGAGAAGAACTCTTCAGGATATGAAGAAAGTGCGAGACTGAGTCGCTTGTTCAGGCTTTTGTCTCTGGATTTTGTATCAGCGATGGCCGTGGAATGTCGGGGAGGCTTCATGGGCCATGAACGAATCTTCCTCTCTGAGGATTTGGCCCGATTCCCAATTGCTTTTCGTCAATCTGTGGGATGGGAGGACTAATTTCAGGTTTGTTACCTCAGTTGTCCCACCAAAAGAGGAATTCCAAAGCAAAGCCGTGGGGAAGACTGAAGGGACAACGCGAACTATGGCAAGCCCAATATGCTATCTCTTCATCCAGCCACTGAGTGGCCTTACTTGAGGACTGGGCTCAGCCTGAGGGTCACAATGTGTGTTTGTGACCAATGTGGCCGATGAGTTTGGGCGGGGCCTCATGGGCCACACTGGTTTCAACCACACTGAACATTGGACAACATGCCAAACACAAGTTTCTTGCCATGGGGAAGGAGTTCTGATTTCTGCATCACCTTCAACCTTGGGCAGTGTCTGGATATAAGCTCTAGGTTCTGAAACCTGAAAACCGAGGGTGGGAAGAAATGACGACCTAAGGCCACTAAGGCTCGATGTGCTCAGTGTGCGGCCAGCTGTCTGGGACGGGCCAGGGAGTCCAAGCTCAGGTTGTGTGAGAAATGGCATTAGTGCCCTGGTCAGCCTATATATTTGGGGTACAGCCAAGGTCGGTGCAGGTTGATCCTCATTTGGGGTTTCTGGGTAGCCCCAGAGGACAATGTTTTTCTTCTGGAGGGCCGGCAGAGTGCTGCATTGTAGTTCTGGATTGCCAAACTGGAGGGCTTGTGGGCCAGTAGTCTGACGACAAAAGTCTGAGAACACAAGCTAGGCTTAGGTTTCTGGGTGAGGCCATGGCGCGCACAATCTACAGACCTGAATCGAGTTCTCGTACATCTGAAGTCAGGGCGAGGATCAGACGATCGCTCAGGTTGGAGTTTCTGTCCCTGATGGCCCCTTCATGAATGGGGGGGGGGGCATCACGAGGCCATGGGTGTTTTCCCACGATGGGAGTTGTGAGAAGCTCCAAACTGCAGAGAGTCTTCTGCAGGACAATTGAGACCTGTTGTTTGGCTCCAGGCCAATGATTCTGAGCAGGGTTCTAAGGATGGATGGCTGGGTAGCCCACCTCGCATTCCAATTGTCTCCTAGCAACAAGACAGGTTAGATCTCCTGGATCTTTGGGGAGCAACCGAGGACCCTGAGTAGAAATGGACACCCCTGAGAATGGGTCCTAACGTGCTTTTGTGTCTATGGAGACCTGGAATGAAGCGGTGGCACTGGGGCCCTAAAGGGTTCTCCAAAACAAAGGCTTTGACACAGCTCCAACGTGCAAGTTTCCCATGTTTAGATGAGATGTTTTCTGATGGGTGAGTCAAGAAACAGCTATATGCTGCTTTTGAAATCCAGGCCTCTGAGGAGAGATGCCTGGAAAGCAAAGCAATGGATCTGATTAGTGCCTAGGCGCCTGTTCTTTCCTTTTTACATCTGGGGACATCTGTCTATGGGTCTGAGTGCAGGTAGGTGCTCATTTGGGCTCAAATTGCCCCTGTTTTTCCTGGGAAGCCACCACTCTTGAGATGGATCAGGGACTTTGGAGGTTTATCCTATTAGAAGGGTTGTGCCCATTGGAATGGGCACACACAATTCCCTTGGAGAGGGCAAGTACAGTCCTCAGGTTTGGCTCCAGGGGCCTGAGCCTGTAGGTTGTGCAGGCCAGGGCTGTTTGGACAGTTGTCTGAAAACACAAACTCGGCTTATGTTTCGGGACATAGGTATGGCAGGACTGATCTACAGACCATGAGGAGAACTCTTCGGGATTTGAAAGAAGGGCGAGTGTGAGGCTCTGCTCAAGTTTTTGTCTCTGGATATCGTGTCACTCATGGTCGTGGAATTTCTGGGTGACTTCATGGGAAATGGAGGAGTCTTACTCTCTGGTGGTTTGGCCCCGTCCAAAGAGTTTGCGGTCATTCTGTGGGGTGGAAGACGTCCGTTTTTTTTTTTTTTTTTTTTTTTTTTTTGTTGTTGTTGTTGTTTTCTTTTTTAACCTCAGGTGTCCCACCAAATGATGGATTCCAGAGTAGAGCCCTGGGGAGGGGCGACTGGACAATCAGAAATTTGGTTAAAAATTGGGGCCTAGGGACATGTCAAGCCCATTATGACATCTAACGGTCCAGCCACTGAGAGGACTTACTAGAGGACAGGACTCATGCTGAGGGTCACAATGCGTGTGTATGCTCTCGTCGCACTACAGAATGGGCGGGGCCTCAGGCTGAATGCTGGTTTCTCCTACACTGAACTTTGGACAACGTGCCAACCACAAGGGTTCTTGCCATGGGTAGGAGGAGTTCTGATTTCTGCATCACACTCACCCCTGGGCAGTGATTGGAGATAAGGTCTCGGTTCTGAAGCCTGAAAACTGAGGTAGGGAAGAGATGATGACCTAAGGCCATGGCGGGTTTTATGTGCTCATTGTGCGGTCAGCTTTCTGGGTGTTGGTCAGGAGGTCCGTGCTCAAGTTGTGTTCGACCGTGCATTAGTGCCCAGGTTAGACTATATAATTTGGGTAAAGTCGAGTGCTGTGTAGGTTTACCCTCATTTAAGGTGCCTGGGCAGCTCATGTGGAAATAATTTTTTTTCTAGAGGGCAGGCACAGTGCTGCATTAAGGGTCCGGAATTGCCAAACTTGAGGGCTTCGGGGCCAGGAGTGTGAGGACGGAAGTCTGAGAAGACAAGCTAGACTTGGGTTTCAGGGCGAGGGCACGGCAGGTACCCCCTGCAGATCTGAACCTAATTCTCATGCATCTGAAGTCAGGGCGAGGATCAGACGTTGGCTCAGGTTGGAGTTTCTGAGCATGACGGCCGCTTCGTGAAGGGAGCGGAATCTCGAGGCCATTGAGGTTTTCCCAGGTTGGGAGTTGTGGGATGCCCCCTTCAAGGATTCCTTCTGCGGGACTATTGAGACCTGTTGGACAGCTCCAGGACATCCCATATGGAATGACTCCAGAGCACCGTTCGCGGATGGATGCCTGGGAAGCCCGCCTCGCATTCCAATCGTCTCCTAGCAACAAGACAGTTTAGATCTGATGGCTCTGCCGGAGCAACCGGGGTGGCTGAGTTGAAATGGACTTTCTTGAGAATGGGTCCTAATGTGTTTTTGTGTCCATGAGGGCCTTGGAATGGGGCGGTGGCACCGGGACCCTGAAGTACTCTCCTAAGCTTTGGACATGGCTCCCGTGCACAGGTTTCCTTGTGGAGACGAGATGAGTTCTGATGGGTGCCTCAGGAAAACTCCTATGCTCGTATTGGAATCAGGCTTTTGAGGACACATGCCTGAAACTTAAAGCAATGGATCCTATTATGGCCTAGGGTCCTGTCTGGTTCAATCTTCTTCTCTGGGGACATCCATCTATGGTATGAGTGGAGGTCGATTATCTGCTGGTGTCAGACAGCCCTTGTTTGTTTAGGGCGACCTACACTATTGGGATGGCCTCAGGGACTTTGGAGGTTTCTCCTAATTTGTACGATTTTGGACCATGGAATGGGCAGAATTCCCATGGATTGGTAGGCACAGTCCTAATGTGTGGCTCCAGGGGCCCAGCCTGGAGGGTGTGGGGCCCAAGACTTTGAGGACAGAAGTCTGAAAACACAAACTCAGCTTAGGTTTGGGGACGTAGGTATGGCAGGCCCGATCGACAAACCATGAGAAGAACTCTTCAGGATATGAAGAAAGTGCGAGTCTGAGGCGCTTGCTCATGCTTTTGTCTCTGGATTTTGTATCAGCGATGGCCGTGGAATGTCGGGGAGGCCTCATGGGCCATGGACGAATCTTCCTCTCTGAGGATTTGGCCCGATTCCCAATTGCTTTTCTTCAATCTGTGGGATGGGAGGACTCATTTCAGTTTGGTTACCTCAGGTGTCCCACCAAAAGAGGACCAAAGCCAAGCCGTGGGGAAGACTGAAGGGTCAACCCGAACTATGGTTAAAAATTGGGGCCTAGGGGCATGGCAAGCCCAATATTCTATCTCTTCATCCATCCGCTGAGCGGCCTTACTTGAGGACTGGGCACAGCCTGAGCGTCACAAAGTGTGTTTGTGACCAATGTGGCCCGTGAGCATGGGCGGGGCCTCATGGGCCACACTGGTTTCAACTACACTGAACTTTGGACAACATGCCAACCACAAGGTTTCTTGCCATGGGGAAGGAGTTCTGATTTCTGCATCACCTTCAACCCTGGGCAGTGAATGGAGATAAGGTCTAGGTTCTGAAACCTGAAAACCGAGGTTGGGAAGAGATGAGGACCTAAGGCCATGGTGGCTCGATGTGCTCAGTGTGCGGCCAGCTGTCTGGGAGGGTCCAGGGAGTCCAGGCTCAGGCTGTGTCAGAAAGGGCATTAGTGCCTTGGTCAGCCTACGTATTTGGGGTACAGCCAAGGTCGGTGCAGGTTGATCCTCATTTAGGGTTACTGGGTAGCCCCAGAGGACAATGTTTTTCTTCTGGAGGGCCGGCAGAGTGCTGCATTGTAGTTCTGGATTGCCAAACTGGAGGGCTTGTGGGCCAGTAGTCTGACGACAAAAGTCTGAGAACACAAGCTAGGCTTAGGTTTCTGGGTGAGGCCATGGAAGGCACAATCTACAGACCTGAATCGAGATCTCGTGCATCTGAAGTCAGGGCGAGGATCAGACGATCGCTCAGGTTGGAGTTTCTGTCCCTGATGGGCCCTTCATGAATGGGGGGGGCCATCACGAGGCCATGGGTGTTTTCCCACGATGGGAGTTGTGAGAAGCTCCAAACTGCAGAGAGTCTTCTGCAGGACAACTGAGACCTGTTGTTTGGCTCCAGGCCAATGATTCTGAGCAGGGTTCTAAGGATGGATGCCTGGTAGCCCACCTTGCATTCCAATTGTCTCCTAGCAACAAGACAGGTTAGATCTCCTGGATCTGTGGGGAGCAACCGAGGACGCAGAGTTGAAATGGACACCCCTGGGGAAGGGTCCTAACGTGCTTTTGTGTCTCTGGAGACCTTGGAATGAAGCGGTGGCACTGGGGCCCTAAAGGGTTCTCCAAAACAAAGGCTTTGACACAGCTCCAACGTGCAAGTTTTCCATGTGTAGATGAGATGTTTTCTGATGGGTGAGTCAAGAAACAGCTATATGCTGCTTTTGAAATCCAGGCCTCTGAGGAGAGATGCCTGGAAACCAAAGCAATGGATCTGATTAGTGCCTAGGGGCCTGTTCTTTCCTTTTTACCTCTGGGGACATCTGTCTATGGGTCTGAGTGCAGGTAGGTGCTCATTTGGGCTCAGATTGCCCCTGTTGTTCCTGGGAAGCCACCACTATTGAGATGGATCAGGGACTTTGGAGGTTTATCCTATTAGAAGGGTTGTGGCCATTGGAAAGGGCACACACAATTCCCTTGGAGAGGGCAAGTACAGTCCTCAGGTTTGGCTCCAGGGGCCTGAGCCTGTAGGTTGTGTAGGCCAGGGCTGTTTTGACAGTTGTCTGAAAACACAAACTCGGCTTACGTTTCGGGTCATAGGTATGGCCGGACTGATCTACAGACCATGAGGAGAACTCTTCGGGATTTGAAAGAAGGGCGAGTGTGAGGCTCATGCTCAAGTTTTTGTCTTTGGATATCGTGTCACTCATGGTCGTGCAATTTCTGGGTGACTTCATGGGAAATGGACGAGTCTTACTCTCTGGTGGTTTGGCCCCGTCCAAAGAGTTTGGGGTCATTCTGTGGGCTGGAAGAAGTCCGTTTTTTTTTTTTTTTTTTTTTTTTTGTTTTCTTTTTTAACCTCAGGTGTCCTACCAAATGATGGATTCCAGAGTAGAGCCCTGGTGAGGGGCGACTGGACAATCAGAAATATGGTTAAAAATTGGGGCCTAGGGACATGTCAAGCCCATTATGACATCTAATGGTCCAGCCACTGAGAGGACTTACTAGAGGACAGGACTCATGCTGAGTGTCACAATGCGTGTGTATGCCCTCGTCGCACTCAAGAATGGGCGGGGCCTCAGGTTGAATGCTGGTTTCTCCTACACTGAACGGTGGACAACGTGCCAACAACAAGTGTTCTTGCCATGGGTAAGGAGGAGTTCTGATTTTTGCATCACACTCACCCCTGGGCAGTGATTGGAGATAAGGTCTCGGTTCTGAAGCCTGAAAACTGAGGTAGGGAAGAGATGATGACCTAAGGCCATGGCGGGTTTTATGTGCTCAGTGTGCGGTCAGCTTTCTGGGTGTTGTTCAGGAGGTCCGGGCTCAGGTTGTGTTCGACAGTGCATTAGTGCCCAGGTTAGGCTATATAATTTGCGTAAAGTCGAGTGCTGTGTAGGTTTACCCGCATTTAAGGTGCCTGGGCAGGTCATGAGGCAATAATTTTTTTTCTAGAGGGCAGGCAGAGTGCTGCATTGTGGGTCCGGAATAGCCAAACATGAGGGCTTCGGGGCCAGGAGTTGAGGATGGAAGTCTGAGAAGACAAGCTAGACTTGGGTTTCAGGACGAGGGCACGGCAGGTACCCCCTGCAGATCTGAACCAATATCTCATGCATTTGAAGTCAGGGCGAGGATCAGACGTTGGCTCAGGTTGGAGTTTCTGTGCATGACGGCCGCTTCATGAAGGGAGCGGAATCTCGAGGCCATTGAGGTTTTCCCACGTTGGGAGTTGTGCGATGCCCCCTTCAAGGGTTCCTTCTACGGGACAATTGAGACCTGTTGGACAGCTCCAGGACATCCCATATGGAATGACTCCAGAGCACCGTTCGCGGATGGATGCCTGGGAAGCCCGCCTCGCATTCCAATTGTCTCCTAGCAACAAGACAGTTTAGATCTGATGGCTCTGCGGGAGCAACAGGGGTGGCTGAGTTGAAATGGACTTTCCTGAGGATGGGTCCTAATGTGTTTTTGTGTCCATGAGGGCCTTGGAATCGGGCGGTGGCACCGGGACCCTGAAGTACTCTCCTAAGCTTTGGACATGGCTCCCATGCACAGGTTTCCTTGTGGAGACGAGATGAGTTCTGATGGGTGCCTCAGGAAAACCCCTATGCTCGTATTGGAATCAGGTTTTGAGGACACATGCCTGTAACCCAAAGCAATGGATCCTATTATGGCTTAGGGTCCCGTCTGGTTCAATCTTCGTCTCTGTGGACATCCATCTATGGTATGAGTGGAGGTCGATATCAGCTGGTGTCAGACACCCCTTGTTTGTTCCGGGCGACCTACACTATTGGGATGGCCTCAGGGACTTTGGAGGTTTCTCCTAATTTGTACGATTTTGGACCATGGAATGGGCAGAATTCCCATGGATTGGTAGGCACAGTCCGAATGTGTGGCTCCAGGGGCCCAGCCTGGAGGGTGTGGGGCCCAAGACTTTGAGGACAGAAGTCTGAAAACACAAACTCAGCTTAGGTTTGGGGACGTAGGTATGGCAGGCCCGATCTACAAACCATGAAAAGAACTCTTCAGGCTATGAAGAAAGTGCGAGTCTTAGGCGCTTGCTCAGGCTTTTGTCTCTGGATTTTGTATCAGCGATGGCCGTGGAATGTCGGGGAGGCCTCATGGGCCATGGATGAATCTTCCTCCCTGAGTATTTGGCCTGATACCCAATTGCTTTTCGTCAATCTCTGGGATGGGAGGACTCATTTCAGTTTTGTTACCTCAGGTGTCCCACCAAAAGAGGAATTCCAAAGCCAAGCCGTGGGGAAGACTGAAGGGACAACCTGAACTATGGTTAAAAATTGGGGCCTAGGGGCATGGCAAGCCCAATATGCTATCTCTTCATCCAGCCACTGAGTGGCCTTACTTGAGGACTGGGCTCAGCCTGAGCGTCATACTGTGTGTTTGTGACCAATGTGACCCGTGAGCATGGGCGGGGCCTCATGGGCCACAGTGGTTTCAACTACACTGAACGTTGGACAACATGCCAACCACAAGGTTTCTTGCCATGGGGAAGGAGTTCTGATTTCTGCATCAACTTCAACCTTGGGCAGTGATTGGAGATAAGGTCTAGGTTCTGAAACCTGAAAACCGAGGTTGGGAAGAGATGAGGACCTAAGGCCATGGCGGATCGATGTGCTCAGTGTGCGGCCAGCTGTCTTGGAGGGTCCAGGGGGTCCAGGCTCAGGCTGTGTCAGAAAGGGCATTAGTGCCCTGGTCAGCCTATGTATTTGGGGTACAGCCAAGGTCGGTGCAGTTTGATCCTCATTTGGGGTTACTGGGTAGACTCAGAGGACAATGGTTTTCTTCTGGAGGGCCGGCAGTGTGCTGCATTGTAGTTCTGGATTGCCAAACTGGAGGGCTTGTGGGCCAGTAGTCTGACGACAAAAGACTGAGAACACAAGCCAGGCTTAGGTTTCTGGGTGAGGCCATGGCAGGCACAATCTACAGACCTGAATCGAGATCTCGTGCATCTGAAGTCAGGGCGAGGATCAGAGGATCGCTCAGGTTGGAGTTTCTGTCCCTGATGGCCCCTTCATGAATGGGGGGGGCATCACGAGGCCATGGGTGTTTTCCCACGATGGGAGTTGTGAGAAGCTCCAAACTGCAGAGAGTCTTCCGCAGGACAATTGAGACCTGTTGTTTGGCTCCAGACCAATGATTCTGAGCAGGGTTCTAAGGATGGATGGCGGGGTAGCCCACCTCGCATTCCAATTGTCTCCTAGCAACAAGACAGGTTAGATCTCCTTGATCTGTGGGGAGCAACCGAGGACGCTGAGTTGAAATGGACACCCCTGGGGATGGGTCCTAACGTGCTTTTGTGTCTATGGAGACCTTGGAATAAAGCGGTGGCACTGGGGCCCTAAAGGGTTCTCCTAAACAGAGGCTTTGACACAGCTCCAACGTGCAAGTTTCTCATGTGTAGATGAGATGTTTTCTGATGGGTGAGTCAAGAAACAGCTATATGCTTCTTTTGAAATCCAGGCCTCTGAGGTGAGATGCCTGGAAAGCAAAGCAATGGATCTGATTAGTGCCTAGGGGCCTGTTCTTTCCTTTTTACCTTTGGGGACATCTGTCTATGGGTCTGAGTGCAGGTAGGTGCTCAGTTTGGCTCAGATTGCCCCTGTCTTTCCTGGGAAGCCACCACTATTGAGATGGATCAGGGACTTTGGAGGTTTATCCTATTAGAAGGGTTGTGACCATTGGAATGGGCACACACAATTTCTTGGAGAGGGTAAGTACAGTCCTCAGGTTTGGCTCCAGGGGCCCGAGCCTGTAGGTTGTGTAGGCCAGGGCTGTTTGGACAGTTGTCTGAAAACACAAACTCGGCTTATGTTTCGGGTCATAGGTATGGCAGGACTGATCTACAGACCATGAGGAGAACTCTTCGGGATTTGAAAGAAGGGAGAGTGTGAGGCTCCTTCTCAAGTTTTTGTCTCTGGATATCGTGTCACTCATGGTCGTGCAATATCTGGGTGACTTCATGGGAAATGGACGAGTCTTACTCTCTGGTGGTTTGGCCCCGTCCAAAGAGTTTGGGGTCATTCTGTGGGCTGGAAGAAGTCCGTTTTTTTGTTGATGTTGTTGTTTTTTTTTCTTTTTTAACCTCAGGTGTCCCACCAAATGATGGATTCCAGAGTAGAGCCCTGGGGAGGGGCGACTGGACAATCAGAAATCTGGTTAAAAATTGGGGCCTTAGGGACATGTCAAGCCCATTATGACATCTAATGGTCCAGCCACTGAGAGGACTTACTAGAGGACAGGACTCATGCTGAGGGTCACAATGTGTGTGTATGACCTCGTCGCACTCAAGAAAGGGCGGGGCATCAAGGTGAATGCTGGTTTCTCCTACACTGAACGTTGGACAACGTGCCAACCACAAGGGTTCTTTCCATGTGTAAGGAGGAGTTCTGATTTCTGCATCACACTCACCCCTGGGCAGTGATTGGAGATAAGGTCTCGGTTCTGAAGCCTGAAAGCTGAGGTAGGGAAGAGATGATGACCTAAGGCCATGGCGGGTTTTATGTGCTCAGTGTGCAGTCAGCTTTCTGGGTGTTGGTCAGGAGGTCCGGGCTCAGGTTGTGTTCGACAGTGCATTAGTGCCCCGGTTAGACTATATAATTTGGGTAAAGTCGAGTGCTGCGTAGGTTTACCCGCATTTAAGGTGCCTGGGCAGGTTGAGGCAATAATTTTTTTTCTAGAGGGCAGGCAGAGTGCTGCATTGTGGGTCCGGAATTGCCAAACTTGAGGGCTTCAGGGCCAGGAGTGTGAGGACGGAAGTCTGAGAAGACAAGCTAGACTTGGGTTTCAGGGCGAGGGCACGGCAGGTACCCCCTGCAGATCTGAACCAATATCTCATGCATCTGAAGTCAGGGCGAGGATCAGACTTTGGCTCAGGTGGGAGTTTCTGAGCATGACGACCGCTTCATGAAGGGAGCGGAATCTCGAGGCCATTGATGTTTTCCCACGTTGGGAGTTGTGGGATGCCCCCTTCAAGGATTCCTTCTGCGGGACAATTGAGACCTGTTGGACAGCTCCAGGACATCCCATATGGAATGATTCCAGAACACTGTTCGCGGATGGATGCCTGGGAAGCCCGCCTCGCTTTCCAATTGTCTCCTAGCAACAAGACAGTTTAGATCTGATGGCTCTGCGGGAGCAACTGGGTTGGCTGAGTTGAAATGGACTTTCCTGAGGATGGGTCCTAATGTGTTTTTGTGTCCATGAAGGCCTTGGAATGGGGCGGTGGCACCGGGAACCTGAAGTACTCTCCTAAGCTTTGGACATGGCTCCCATGCACAGGTTTTCTTGTGGAGACGAGATGAGTTCTGATGGGTGCCTCAGGAAACCCCCTATGCTCGTATTGGAATCAGGCTTTTGAGGACACATGCCTGTAACCTAAAGTAATAGATCCTATTATGGCCTAGGGTCCTGTCTGGTTCAATCTTCTTCTCTGGGGACATCCATTTATGGTATGAGTGCAGGTCGATTATCAGCTGGTGTCAGACAGCCCTTGTTTGTTCCGGGCGACCTACACTATTGGGATGGCCTCAGGGACTTTGGAGGTTTCTCCTAATTTGTACGATTTTGGACCATGGAATGGGCAGAATTCCCATGGATTGGTAGGCACAGTCCTATGTGTGGTTCCAGGGTCCCACCCTGGAGGGTGTGGGGCCCAAGATTTGAGGACAGAAGTCTGAAAACACAAACTCAGCTTAGGTTTGGGGACGTTGGTATGGCAGGCCCGATCTACAAACCATGAGAACAACTCTTCAGGATATGAAGAAAGTGCGTATCTGAGGCGATTGCTCAGGCTATTGTCTCTGGATTTTGTATCAGCGATGGCCGTGGAATGTCGGGGAGGCCTCATGGGCCATGGAGGAATCTTCCTCTCTGAGGATTTGGCCTGATTCCCATTGCTTTTCGTCAATCTGTGGGATGGGAAGTCTCCTATCAGTTTTGTTACCTCAGGTGTCCCACCAAAAGAGGAATTCCAAAGCCAAGCAGTGGGGAATACTGAAGGGACAACCCGAACTATGGTTAATAATTGGGGCCTAGGGGCATGGCAAGCCCAATATTCTATCTCTTCATCCAGCCACTGAGTGGCCTTACTTGAGGACTGGGCTCAGCCTGAGCGTCACAATGTGTGTTTGTGACCAATGTGGCCCGCGAGCATGGGCGGGGCCTCATGGGCCACACTGGTTTCAACTGCACTGAATATTGGACAACATGCCAACCACAAGGTTTCTTGCCATGGGGAAGGAGTTCTGATTTCTGCATCACCTTGAATCCTGTGCAGTGATTGGAGATAAGGTCTAGGTTCTGAAACCTGAAAACCGTGGTTGGGAAGAGATGACGACCTAAGGCCATGGCGGCTGGATGTGCTCAGTGTGCGGCCAGCTGTCTGGAAGGGTCCAGGGGGTCAAGGCTCTGGCTGTGTCAGAAAGGGTTTTAGTGCCCTGGTCAGCCTACGTATTTGAATTACAGCCAAGTTCGGTGCAGGTTGATCCTCATTTGGGGTTACTGGGTAGCCCCAGAGGACAATGTTTTTTCTTCTGGAGGGCCGGCAGAGTGCTGCATTGTAGTTCTGGATTGCCAAACTGGAGGGCTTGTGGGCCAGTAGTCTGACGACAAAAGTCTGAGAACACAAGCTAGGCTTAGGTTTCTGTGTGAGGCCATGGCAGGCACAATCTACAGACCTGAATCGAGATCTCGTGCATCTGAAGTCAGGGCGAGGATCAGACGATCGCTAATGTTGGACTTTCTGTCCCTGATGGCCCCTTCATGAATGGGGGGGGGCATCACGAGGCCATGGGTGTTTTCCCACGATGGGAGTTGTGAGAAGCTCCAAACTGCATAGAGTCCTCTGCAGGACAATTGAGACCTGTTGTTTGGCTCCAGGCCAATGATTCTGAGCAGGGTTCTAAGGATGGATGGCGGGGTAGCCCACCTCGCATTCCAATTGTCTCCTAACAACCAGACAGGTTATATCTCCTGGATCTGTGGGGAGCAACCGAGGACGCTGAGTTGAAAGGGACACCCCTGGGGATGGGTCCTAACGTGCTTTTGTGTCTAGGGAGACCTTGGAATGAAGCGGTGGCACTGGGGCCCTAAAGGGTTCTCCTAAACAAAAGCTTTGACACAGCTCCAACGTGCAAGTTTCCCATGTGTAGATGAGATGTTTTCTGATGGGTGAGTCAAGAAACAGCTATATGCTGCTTTTGAAATCCAGGCCTCTGAGGAGAGATGCCTGGAAACCAAAGCAATGGATCTGATTAGTACCTAGAAGCCCGTTCTTTCCTTTTTACCTCTGGGGACATCTGTCTATGGGTCTGAGTGCAGGTAGGTGCTCAGTTGAGCTCAGATCGCCCCTGTTTTTCCTGGGAAGCCACCACTATTGAGATGGATCAGGGACTTTGGAGGTTTATCCTATTAGAAGGGTTGTGGCCATTGGAATGGGCACACACAATTCCCTTGGAGAGGGCAAGTACAGTCCTCAGGTTTGGCTCCAGGGGCGTGAGCCTGTAGGTTGTGTAGGCCAGGGCTGTTTGGACAGTTGTCTGAAAACACAAACTCGGCTTATGTTTCGGGTCATAGGTATGGCAGGACTGATCTACAGACCATGAGGAGAACCCTTCGGGATTTGAAAGAAGGGCGAGTGTGAGGCTATGCTCAAGTTTTTGTCTCTGGATATCGTGTCACTCATGGTCGTGGAATTTCTGGGTGACTTCATGGGAAATGGACGAGTCTTACTCTCTGGTGGTTTGGCCCCGTCCAAAGAGTTTGGGGTCATTTTGTGGGCTGGAATAAGTCAGTTTTTTTTTTTGTTGTTGTTGTTGTTTTCTTTTTTAACCTCAGGTGTCCCACCAAATGATGGATTCCAGAGTAGAGCCCTGGTGAGGGGCGACTGGACAATCAGAAATCTGGTTAAAAATTGGGGCCTAGGGACATGTCAAGCCCATTATGACATCTAATGGTCCAGCCACTGAGAGGACTTACTAGAGGACAGGACTCATGCTGAGGGTAACAATGCGTGTGTATGCCCTCGTCACACTCAAGAATGGGCGGGGCCTCAGGGTGAATGCTGGTTTCTCCTACACTGAACGTTGGACAACGTGCCAACCACAAGGGTTCTTGCCATGGGTAAGGAGGAGTTCTGACTTCTGCATCACACTCACCCCTGGGCAGTGATTGGAGATAAGGTCTCGGTTCTGAAGCCTGAAAACTGAGGTAGGAAAGAGATGATGACGTAAGGCCATGGCGGGTTTTATGTGCTCAGTGTGCGGTCAGCTTTCTGGGTGTTGGTCAGGAGGTCCGTGCTCAGGTTGTGTTCGACAGTGCATTAGTGCCCAGGTTAGACTATATAATTTGGGTAAAGTCGAGTTCTGTGTAGGTTTACCCTCATTTAAGGTGCCTGGGCAGCTCATGAGGCAATAATTTTTTTTCTAGAGGGCAGGCAGTTGTGGGTCCGGAATTGCCAAACTTGAGGGCTTCGGGGCCAGGAGTGTGAGGACGGAAGTTTGAGAAGACAAGCTAGACTTGGGTTTCAGGGCGAGGGCACGGCAGGTACCCCCTGCAGATCTGAACCAATATCTCATGCATCTGAAGTCAGGGCGAGGATCAGACGTTGGCTCAGGTTGGAGTTTCTGAGCATGACGGCCACTTCATGAAGTGAGCGGAATCTCGAGGCCATTGATGTTTTCCCACGTTGGGAGTTGTGGGATGCCCCCTTCATGGATTCCTTCTGCGGGACAATTGAGATCTGTTGGACAGCTCCAGGACATCCCATATGGAATGATTCCAGAACACTGTTCGCGGATGGATGCCTGGGAAGCCCGCCTCGCTTTCCAATTGTCTCCTAGCAACAAGACAGTTTAGATCTGATGGCTCTGCGGGAGCAACTGGGTTGGCTGAGTTGAAATGGACTTTCCTGAGGATGGGTCCTAATGTGTTTTTGTGTCCATGAAGGCCTTGGAATGGGGCGGTGGCACCGGGAACCTGAAGTACTCTCCTAAGCTTTGGACATGGCTCCCATGCACAGGTTTTCTTGTGGAGACGAGATGAGTTCTGATGGGTGCCTCAGGAAACCCCCTATGCTCATATTGGAATCAGGCTTTTGAGGACAAATGCCTGTAACCCAAAGCAATGGATCCTATTATGGCCTAGGGTCCTGTCTGGTTCAATCTTCTTCTCTGGGGACATCCATCTATGGTATGAGTGGAGGTCGATTATCAGCTGGTGTCAGACAGCCCTTGTTTGTTCCGGGCGACCTACACTATTGGGATGGCCTCAGGGATTTTGGAGGTTTCTCCTAATTTGTACGATTTTGGACCATGGAATGGGCAGAATTCCCATGGATTGGTAGGCACAGTACTAATGTGTGGCTCCAGGGTCCCAGCCTGTAGAGTGTGTGGCCCAAGACTTTGAGGACAGAAGTCTGAAAACACAAACTCAGCGTAGGTTTGGGGACTTAGGTATGGCAGGCCCGATCTACAAACCATGAGAAGAACTCTTCAGGATATGAAGAAAGTGCGAGTCTGAGGCGCTTGCTCAGGCTTTTGTCTCTGGATTTTGTATCAGCGAAGGCCGTGGAATGTCGAGGAGGCCTCAGGGGCCTAGGAAGAATCTTCCTCTCTGAGGATTTGGCCCGATTCCCAATTGCTTTTCGTCAATCTGTGGGATGGGAGGACTCATTTCAGGTTTGTTACCTCAGGTGTCCCACCAAAAGAGGAATTCCAAAGCCAAGCCGTGGGGAAGACTGAAGGGACAACCCGAACTATGGTTAAAAATTGGGGCCTAGTGGCATGGCAAGCCCAATATGCTATCTCTCCATCCAGCCACTGAGTGGCCTTACTTGAGGACTGGGCTCAGCCTGAGCGTCACAATGTGTGTTTCTGACCAATGTGGCCCGCGAGCATGGGCGGGGCCTCATGGGCCACACTGGTTTCAACTACACTGAACGTTGGACAACATGCCAACCACAAGGTTTCTTGCCATGGGGAAGGAGTTCTGATTTCTGCATCACCTTCAAACCTGGGCAGTGATTGGAGATAAGGTCTAGGTTCTGAAACCTGAAAACCGAGGTTGGGAAGAGATGACGACCTAAGGCCATGGCGGCTCGATGTGCTCAGTGTGCGGCCAGCTGTATGGTCGGGTCCAGGGGGTCCAGGCTCAGGCTGTGTCAGAAAGGGCATTAGTTTCTTGGTCAGCCTATGTATTTGGGGTACAGCCAATGTCGGTGCAGGTTGATCCTCATTTGGAATTACTGGGTAGCCCCAGAGGACAATGTTTTTCCTCTGGAGGGCCGGCAGAGTGCTGCATTGTAGTTCTGGTTTGCCAAACTGGAGGGCTTGTGGGCCAGTAGTCTGACGACAAAAGTCTGAGAACACAAGCCAGGCTTAGGTTTCTGGGTGAGGCCATGGCATGAACAATCTACAGACCTGAATCGAGATCTCGTGCATCTGAATTCAGGGCGAGGATCAGACGATCGTTAAGGTTGGAGTTTCTGTCCCTGATGGCCCCTTCATTAATGGGGGGGGGCATCACGAGGCCATGGGTGTTTTCCCACGATGGGAGTTGTGAGAATCTCCAAACTGCAGAGTGTCTTCTGCAGGACAATTGAGACCTTTTGTTTGGCTCCAGGCCAATGATTCTGAGCAGGGTTCTAAGGATGGATGGCTGGGTAGCCCACCTCGCATTCCAATTGTCTCCTAGCAACAAGACAGGTTAGATCTCCTGGATCTGTGGGGAGCAAACGAGGACGCTGAGTTGAAATGGACACCCCTGGGGATGGGTCCTAACGTGCTTTTGTGTCTATGGAGTCCTTGGAATAAAGCGGTGGCACTGGGGCCCTAAAGGGTTCTCCTGAACAGAGGCTTTGACACAGCTCCAACGTGCAAGTTTCCCATGTGTAGATGAGATGTTTTCTGATGGGTGAGTCAAGAAACAGCTATGTGCTGCTTTTGAAATCCAGGCCACTGAGGAGAGATGCCTGGAAACCAAAGCAATGGATCTGATTAGTGCCTAGGGGCCTGTTCTTTCCTTTTTACCTCTGGGGACATCTGTCTATGGGTCTGAGTGCAGGTAGGTGCTCAGTTGGGCTCAGATTGCCCCTGTTGTTCCTGGGAAGCCACCACTATTGAGATGGATCAGGGACTTTGGAGGTTTATCTTATTAGAAGGGTAGTGGCCATTGGAATGGGCACACACAATTCCCTTGGAGAGGGCAAGTACAGTCCTCAGGTTTGGCTCCAGGGGCCTGAGCCTGTAGGTTGTGTAGGCCAGGGCTGTTTGGACAGTTGTCTGAAAACACAAACTCGGCTTATGTTTCGGGTCATAGGTATGGCAGGACTGATCTACAGACCATGAGGAGAACTCTTCGGGATTTGAAAGAAGGGCGAGTGTGAGGCTCCTGCTCAAGTTTTTGTCTCTGGATATCGTGTCACTCATGGTCGTGCAATTTCTGGGTGACTTCATGGGAAATGGACGAGTCTTACTCTCTGGTGGTTTGGCCCCGTCCAAAGAGTTTGGGGTCATTCTGTGGGCTGGAAGAAGTCCGTTTTTTTTTTGTTGTTGTTGTTGTTGTTTTCTTTTTTAACCTAGGTGTCCCACCAAATGATGGATTCCAGAGTAGAGCCCTGGTGAGGGGCGGCCACTGGACAATCAGAAATCTGGTTAAAAATTGGGGCCTTAGGGACATCTCAAGCCCATTATGACATCTAATGGTCCAGCCACTGAGAGGACTTACTAGAGGACAGGACTCATGCTGAGGGTCACAATGCGTGTGTTTGCCCTCGTCGCACTCAAGAATGGGCGGGGCCTCAGGGTCAATGCTGGTTTCTCCTACACTGAACGTTGGACAACGTGCCAACCACAAGGGTTCTTGCCATGGGAAAGGAGGAGTTCTGACTTCTGCATCACACTCACCCCTGGGCAGTGATTGGAGATAAGGTCTCGGTTCTGAGCCTGAAAACTGAGGTAGGGAAGAGATGATGACCTAAGGCCATGGCGGGTTTTATGTGCTCATTGTGCGGTCAGCTTTCTGGGTGTTGGTCAGGAGGTCCGGGCTCAGGTTGTGTTCGACAGTGCATTAGTGCCCAGGTTAGACTATATAATTTGGGTAAAGTCGAGTGCTGCGTAGGTTTACCCGCATTTAAGGTGCCTGGGCAGGTTGAGGCAATAATTTTTTTTCTAGAGGGCAGGCAGAGTGCTGCATTGTGGGTCCGGAATTGCCTAAACATGAGGGCTTCAGGGCCAGGAGTGTGAGGACAGAAGTCTGAGAAGACAAGCTAGACTTGGGTTTCAGGGCGAGGGCACGGCAGGTACCCCCTGCAGATCTGAACCAACATCTCATACATCTGAAGTCAGGGCGAGGATCAGACGTTGGCTCAGGTGGGAGTTTCTGAGCATGACGGCCGCTTCATGAAGGGAGCGGAATCTCGAGGCCATTGAGGTTTTCCCACGTTGGGAGTTGTGGGATGCCCCCTTCAAGGATTCCTTCTGCGGGACAATTGAGACCTGTTGGACAGCTCCAGGACATCCCATATGGAATGACTCCAGAGCACCGTTCGCGGATGGATGCCTGGGAAGCCCGCCTCGCATTCCAATTGTCTCCTAGCAACAAGACAGTTTAGATCTGATGGCTCTGCGGGAGCAACCGGGGTGGCGGAGTTGAAAGGGACTTTCCTGAGGATGGGTCCTAATGTGTTTTTGTGTCCATGAGGGCCTTGGAATCGGGCGGTGGCACCGGGACCCTGAAGTACTCTCCTAAGCTTTGGACATAGCTCCCATGCACAGGTTTCCTTGTGGAGACGAGATGAGTTCTGATGGGTGCCTCAGGAAAACCCCTATGCTCGTATTGGAATCAGGCTTTTGAGGACACATGCCTGTAACCCAAAGAAATGGATCCTATTATGGCCTAGGGTCCTGTCTGGTTCAATCTTCTTCTCTGGGGACATCCATCTATGGTATGAGTGGAGGTCGATTATCAGCTGGCGTTAGACAGCCCTTGTTTGTTCAGGGCGACCAAATATATTGGGATGGCCTCAGGGACTTTGGAGGTTTCTCCTAATTTGTACGATTTTGGACCA
>NW_028134152.1:0-58000 GCF_964662115.1 Mustela nivalis | reverse complement strand
AATCTTTCGCTGTGGCTTCAGAGGCCCTAGCCTGGAGGATGTGTGGGTCCATGCTGTGGGCACAGAAGTCTTAAAACACAAAGTCAGCTTATGAGTGGCGCCTAGGGTATGACAGGCCGGATGTACAGCCCGAGAGGGAGCTCCTGGGCCTCTGAAACAAGGGCGAGTGGAAGGCGTTCCTTCAGGCTTTTGTCTCTGGATGTTGTGTCCGGGATAGCCGTGGATTGGAGCGGTGGCCTCAGGGACTGTGGACGAGTATCCCTCTCTGGGGATTTGTCCCAGCTCCCAAGAGTTTGGGGTCATTTTGTGGTAAGAGTGGAGTCGTGTTGTCTGGCTCATGGGTCTCTCCAAGAAAGGGATTCAAGAGCAAAGCCCCAGGTACGGGCAGGGCGACTGGAAAACTCAAACACTGGTGAGGATTGGGTGCATAGGGGCTTGGCAAGCCCCATATGCGGGCTCTTGTTCCAGGTCCTGACAGGCCTTTCTTTGACATGGGGCTCATGCTGAGCGTCACAGTGTGAATTTTTGCCCAAGCAGCACTCAAGTTTGGGCGTGGCATCAGGGGCCATGAAGGTTTCTCCCACCCTGAAGGTGTGACTCCATGCCAAGAGCAAGCTTGACAGCCATGGGGAAGGAGGAGTTCTGTTTTGTGCTTGCTATACCCAGCTGTGTGGTGAATTGTTATAATGTCTGGGTTCAGATATCTGAAAACCAAGGTTAGGAAGAGGTGACGGCATAAGACCATGGCGTGTCCAAAGTGCTGGGTGTGCGGCCAGCTGTCTCCTTGTCTCTCTGGACGTCTGGCTTCAGGCTGTGTCAGACAGAGCATGAGTGCCCAGAGCAGCATATCCAGTTCGGGGACCGTCGAGGCCCGAGCAGGTTGATCCTCATCTGGGTTTTCTGGAGAGACCCACAGGGAAACGTTTTTCTTCCGTTGGGCAGACACTGGGCTGGGTTTTGGTTCTGGAGTTCCTGGTCCGGAGGGCTTGTTTGCCAGGAGTGTGAGGAAGGAAGTCTGAAAACACAAGCTAGCGTGAGGTTTGGGACCGAGGGCACGGCAGGGCCACTCTGCAGAGGCTGAATCGAGATCTCCTGCACTGAGGTCATGTCAACTATGAGACGTGCCTCAGGCTAGAGTTTTTGTCCAGCATGGCCTCTTCCTGAAGGGTGTGGGGGCTTCATGAAGCCAGGGAGGTTTGCCTACGATGGGATTTGTGAACTACTCCAAAACTCAAGCTTTCCTTCTGCACGACAGTCGAGTCCTATTGGATGGTTCCAGGAGGCCCCATATGGAAAGACTCGAGAGCAGGTGTCTAAGCATGGATGCCTGGGAACGCCACCTCATATTCCCACTCTTTAGGCAGGACAAGGCAAGCTCAATCTGCAGGCTCCTGGGTGAGCTACCCAGTGGGGAGAGTTGAAATGGACTCTCCTGAAGATGAGTCCTACTGGGGCTTGGTGGCCTGGGAGACCTTGGAATGTGGAGGTGGCTCAGGGACTCTGCAGGGTTTTCCAAACTGAGGTGTTTGACACAGCTCCAACAGGGAAGCTTCCCATATGGAGACGAGAGGAGTTCTGTTCAGTGCCTCAGGAAAGCCCCATATCCTGTTCTTCGAACCAAAGCCTCTGAGGAGTAACACCTGGAACCCAAAGCAAGAGTTGAGATTACGGCCTAAGGGCCTTTCCGGCTCAACCTTCTATCTCTGTTGACATCTGTGTGCATGCCTTCGTGGAGGTAGCTGCTCAGCTTGTGTCCGAATGCCCCTGTGTGTCCAGGGAGCCTCCCAGTAGTGGGATGTCCTCGGGGGCATTGAGGTTTCTCATATTCTGGAGGTGTGTGTCCAAAGGAATGGACACAGTTTCCCAGGAGAGAGCAGGCACGGTCCTGTGGTATGGCTCCAGAGGACCCAGCCTAGAGGCTGTGTTTGCCAGGGCTGTGGGGACAGATGTCTGAAAAAGCAAACTTGGCTCAGCTAGTGGCCAAGGTAATGGCAGGACTGATCTCCAGTCCGTGAGGGGAGATCCTCTGGATATCAAAGGAGGGCAAGTGGGAGGCAGTCACTCAGGATTTTGTCTCTGGGTGTTGCGTTCACAGTGTCCGGTCAGGGTAGGGGTTGTCCAGAAGCCGAGGAAGAGCCTTCCTCTCGGGGGATTGTCCAAGCTCCCAAGTGTTTGGGTTCATTCTGTGGGAAGGGAAGTGTACTGTTTTCTGCCACAGGGGACCCCCCAGGAGAGGGACTCTAGACCACAGCAGTGGGTTCCCTCAACTGGAATACACACCATCTAGTTAGTCCTGGGTGCCTATGGGCATGGCAAGCCACATATGCGGGCTCTTGGTCCAGTCACTGAGAGGCGTTACTTGAATAAGGTACTCACGCTGAGGGTCACAATGTGTGTTTGTGCCCAAGGCGGCCCTAACGCTTGGGCGTTGCCTCATGGGCCATGTCGTTTTTCCTACACTGAAGGTTTGACTCACTGCCAGCAGCAAGTTTTCTTGCCATGGGGAAGGAGGGGTTCTGATTTGTGCATCAGGTTCCCCCCTTTGCAGGGATTGGAGATAAGGTCTAGGATCCGATGACTGAAAACCCAGGTTGGGAATGGATGGTGGCCTAAGGCAGTGGCGGGTCCAATGTCGTAGGAGTGCAGCCAGCTGTGTCGGTGTCTATTGGAAGGTCTGGGCTCACGCTATTTTCGACAGAGCATCAGTGTTTAAGGTAGCCTATGCAATTGGGGTGTTGCCGAGGGCCAAGCAGTTTGATCCTCATTTGGGGTTTCTGGCAGCACCATAGACAATGTTTTTCTCCTGGGAGGCAGGCAGAGTGCTTCAGTGTGGCCCCGGAATTCCCAGTAGGGAGGGTTTGTGGGCAAGGAGTGTGAGGACGGAAGTCTGAAAACACAAGCTAGGGTGAGGTTTGGAGCCAAGGGCAGAGCAGGTCCACTCTGCAGAGGCTGAATCAAAATCTCCTGCATCTGAAGTCAGGCTGAGGATCAGACGTTGGCTGAGGCTGGAGTATGTGTGCATGATGGCACCTTCATGAAGCGGGGGCCTCATGAGGCCAAGGAAGTTTTCCCACGCTGAGTTTGGAGGTTGCCCCAAACCACAAGGTTTCCTTCTGCGGGACATTCGAGTCCTGTTGCTTGGCTCCAGGACATACCATATGGAAGGACTGTAGAGCAGGGTTCGAAGGATGGATCCCTGTACAGCATTCCTCGCATTCCAATTGGCCATTAGCGACAAGATATGTTTGATCTGCTGCCTCTGGGGCACGCTACCCAGGGGGCTGAGTTGAAATGGCCTCTCCTGAGGATGCGTCATAATGTGCGTTTGGGTCCATGGAGACCTTGGAATGTGCTGGTTGTTCGGTGGCCCTTCGGAACTCTCCTACCTGAAGGGTTTGATACATCCCCAGTAAGAAAGCTGCCCATGTGGAGACGAGAGATGCTTGGTTTGGTGCCTCAGAAAAGCCCCATGTGCTGGTCTACGAAAACAGTCCTCTGAGAACGGAAACATGGAAACAAAGCTAAGGTTCAGATTAGGGCCTGGGGGCCTGTCCATTTCAACCTTCTGTCTCTGGGGACACTGTCTGAGAGTCTAAGTGGAGATAGTTGCTCTGCTGGTGTCAGAGAGCCCCTCTTAGTCCATGGTGGCCTACCTATTGATGGCCTCAGGGGCCTTGGAGCTTTTCCCTAAACTGTAGGGTTGTGGTCAATGGATTGGACACACTTTCCTTAGAGAGGGCCGGCACAATCTTTCGCTGTGGCTTCAGAGGCCCTAGCCTGGAGGTTGTGTGGGTCCATGCTGTGGGCACAGAAGTCTTAAAACACAAAGTCAGCTTATGAGTGGCGCCTAGGGTATGACAGGCCGGATGTACAGCCCGAGAGGGAGCTCCTGGGCCTCTGAAACAAGGGCGAGTGGAAGGCGTTCCTTCAGGCTTTTGTCTCTGGATGTTGTGTCCGGGATAGCCGTGGATTGGAGCGGTGGCCTTAGGGACTGTGGACGAGTATCCCTCTCTGGGGATTTGTCCCAGCTCCCAAGAGTTTGGGGTCATTTTATGGGAAGGGTGGAGTCGTGTTGTCTGGCTCATGGGTCTCTCCAAGAAAGGGATTCAAGAGCAAAGCCCCAGGTACAACAGGGCGACTGGAAAACTCAAACACTGGTGAGGATTGGGTGCATAGGGTCTTGGCAAGCCGCATATGCGGGCTCTTGGTCCAGGCCCTGACAGGCCTTTCTTTGACATGGGGCTCATGCTGAGGGTCACAGTGTGAATTTGTGCCCAAGCAGCACTCAAGTTTGGGCGTGGCATCAGGGGCCATGAAGGTTTCTCCCACCCTGAAGGTGTAACTCCATGCCAAGAGCAAGCTTGACAGCCATGGGGAAGGAGGAGTTCTGTTTTGTGCTTGCTATACCCAGCTGTGTGGAGAATTGATATAATGTCTAGGTTCAGATATCTGAAAACCAAGGTTAGGAAGAGGTGACGGCATAAGACCATGGCGTGTCCAAAGTGCTGGGTGTGCGGCCAGCTGTCTCCTTGTCTCTCTGGACGTCTGGCTTCAGGCTGTGTGAGACAGAGCATGAGTGCCCAGAGCAGCATATCCAGTTCGGGGACCGTTGAGGCCCGAGCAGGTTGATCCTCATCTGGGTTTTCTGGAGAGCCCCACAGGGAAACGTTTTTCTTCCGTTGGGCAGACACTGGGCAGGGTTTCGGTTCTGGAGTTCCTGGTCCGGAGGTCTTGTTTGCCAGGAGTGTGAGGAAGGAAGTCTGAAAACACAAGCTAGCGTGAGGTTTGGGACCGAGGGCACGGCAGGGCCACTCTGCAGAGGCTGAATCGAGATCTCCTGCACTGAGGTCATGTCAACTATGAGACGTGCCTCAGGCTAGAGTTTTTGTCCAGCATGGCCTCTTCTTGAAGGGTGAGGGCTTCATTAGGCCAGGGAGGTTTGCCTACGATGGGATTTGTGAACTACTCCAAACCTCAAGGTTTCCTTCTGCACGACAGTCGAGTCCTATTGGATGGTTCCAGGAGGCCCCATACGGAAAGACTCGAGAGCAGGTGTCTAAGCATGGATGCCTGGGAACGCCACCTCATATTCCCACTCTTTAGTCAGGACAAGGCAGGCTCAATCTGCAGGCTCCTGGGTGGGCTACCCAGAGGGGAGAGTTGAAATGGACACTCCTGAAGATGAGTCCTACTGTGGCTTGGTGGCCTGGGAGACCTTGGAATGTGGAGGTGGCTCAGTGACTCTGCAGGGTTTTCCAAACTGAGGTGTTTGACACAGCTCCAACAGGGAAGCTTCCCATGTGGAGACGAGAGGAGTTCTGTTCAGTGCCTCAGGAAAGCCCCATATCCTGTTCTTCGAACCAAAGCCTCTGAGGAGTAACACCTGGAACCCAAAGCAAGAGTTGAGATTACGGCCTAAGGGCATGTCCGGCTCAACCTTCTATCTCTGTTGACATCTGTGTGCATGCCTTCGTGGAGGTAGCTGCTCAGCTTGTGTCCGAATGCCCCTGTGTGTCCAGGGAGCCTCCCAGTAGTGGGATGTCCTCGGGGGCCTTGAGGTATCTCATATTCTGGAGGTGTGTGTCCAAAGGAATGGACACAGTTTCCCAGGAGAGAGCAGGCACGGTCCTGTGGTATGGCTCCAGAGGACCCATCCTAGAGGCTGTGTTTGCCAGGGCTGTGGGGACAGATGTCTGAAAAAGCAAACTTGGCTCAGCTAGTGGCCAAGGTAATGGCAGGACTGATCTCCAGTCCGTGAGGGGAGATCCTCTGGATATCAAAGGAGGGCAAGTGGGAGGCAGTCACTCAGGATTTTGTCTCTGGGTGTTGCGTTCACAGTGTCCGGTCAGGGTAGGGGTTGTCTCAGAGGCCTAGGAAGAGCCTTCCTCTCGGGGGATTGTCCAAGCTCCCAAGTGTTTGGGTTCATTCTGTGGGAAGGGAAGTGTATTGTTTTCTGCCACATGGGACCCCCCAGGAGAGGGACTCTAGACCACCGCAGTGGGTTCCCTCAACTGGAATACACACCATCTAGTTAGTCCTGGGTGCCTATGGGCATGGCAAGCCACATATGCGGGCTCTTGGTCCAGTCACTGAGAGGCGTTACTTGAATAAGGTACTCACGCTGAGGGTCACAATGTGTGTTTGTGCCCAAGGCGGCCCTAACGCTTGGGCGTTGCCTCATGGGCCATGTCGTTTTTCCTACACTGAAGGTTTGACTCACTGCCAGCAGCAAGTTTTCTTGCCATGGGGAAGGAGGGGTTCTGATTTGTGCATCAGGTTCCCCCCTGTGCAGGGATTGGAGATAAGGTCTAGGATCCGATGACTGAAAACCCAGGTTGGGAATGGATGGTGGCCTAAGGCAGTGGCGGGTCCAATGTCGTAGGAGTGCAGCCAGCTGTGTCGGTGTCTATTGGAAGGTCTGGGCTCACGCTATTTTCGACAGAGCATCAGTGTTTAAGGTAGCCTATGCAATTGGGGTGTTGCCGAGGGCCAAGCAGTTTGATCCTCATTTGGGGTTTCTGGCAGCACCATAGACAATGTTTTTCTCCTGGGAGGCAGGCAGAGTGCTTCAGTGTGGCCCCGGAATTCCCAGTAGGGAGGGTTTGTGGGCAAGGAGTGTGAGGACGGAAGTCTGAAAACACAAGCTAGGGTGAGGTTTGGAGCCAAGGGCAGAGCAGGTCCACTCTGCAGAGGCTGAATCAAAATCTCCTGCATCTGAAGTCAGGCTGAGGATCAGACGTTGGCTGAGGCTGGAGTATGTGTGCATGATGGCACCTTCATGAAGCGGGGGCCTCATGAGGCCAAGGAAGTTTTCCCACGCTGAGTTTGGAGGTTGCCCCAAACCACAAGGTTTCCTTCTGCGGGACATTCGAGTCCTGTTGCTTGGCTCCAGGACATACCATATGGAAGGACTGTAGAGCAGGGTTCGAAGGATGGATCCCTGTACAGCATTCCTCGCATTCCAATTGGCCATTAGCGACAAGATATGTTTGATCTGCTGCCTCTGGGGCACGCTACCCAGGGGGCTGAGTTGAAATGGCCTCTCCTGAGGATGCGTCATAATGTGCGTTTGGGTCCATGGAGACCTTGGAATGTGCTGGTTGTTCGGTGGCCCTTCGGAACTCTCCTACCTGAAGGGTTTGATACATCCCCAGTAAGAAAGCTGCCCATGTGGAGACGAGAGATGCTTGGTTTGGTGCCTCAGAAAAGCCCCATGTGCTGGTCTACGAAAACAGTCCTCTGAGAACGGAAACATGGAAACAAAGCTAAGGTTCAGATTAGGGCCTGGGGGCCTGTCCATTTCAACCTTCTGTCTCTGGGGACACTGTCTGAGAGTCTAAGTGGAGATAGTTGCTCTGCTGGTGTCAGAGAGCCCCTCTTAGTCCATGGTGGCCTACCTATTGATGGCCTCAGGGGCCTTGGAGCTTTTCCCTAAACTGTAGGGTTGTGGTCAATGGATTGGACACACTTTCCTTAGAGAGGGCCGGCACAATCTTTCGCTGTGGCTTCAGAGGCCCTAGCCTGGAGGTTGTGTGGGTCCATGCTGTGGGCACAGAAGTCTTAAAACACAAAGTCAGCTTATGAGTGGCGCCTAGGGTATGACAGGCCGGATGTACAGCCCGAGAGGGAGCTCCTGGGCCTCTGAAACAAGGGCGAGTGGAAGGCGTTCCTTCAGGCTTTTGTCTCTGGATGTTGTGTCCGGGATAGCCGTGGATTGGAGCGGTGGCCTTAGGGACTGTGGACGAGTATCCCTCTCTGGGGATTTGTCCCAGCTCCCAAGAGTTTGGGGTCATTTTATGGGAAGGGTGGAGTCGTGTTGTCTGGCTCATGGGTCTCTCCAAGAAAGGGATTCAAGAGCAAAGCCCCAGGTACAACAGGGCGACTGGAAAACTCAAACACTGGTGAGGATTGGGTGCATAGGGTCTTGGCAAGCCGCATATGCGGGCTCTTGGTCCAGGCCCTGACAGGCCTTTCTTTGACATGGGGCTCATGCTGAGGGTCACAGTGTGAATTTGTGCCCAAGCAGCACTCAAGTTTGGGCGTGGCATCAGGGGCCATGAAGGTTTCTCCCACCCTGAAGGTGTAACTCCATGCCAAGAGCAAGCTTGACAGCCATGGGGAAGGAGGAGTTCTGTTTTGTGCTTGCTATACCCAGCTGTGTGGAGAATTGATATAATGTCTAGGTTCAGATATCTGAAAACCAAGGTTAGGAAGAGGTGACGGCATAAGACCATGGCGTGTCCAAAGTGCTGGGTGTGCGGCCAGCTGTCTCCTTGTCTCTCTGGACGTCTGGCTTCAGGCTGTGTGAGACAGAGCATGAGTGCCCAGAGCAGCATATCCAGTTCGGGGACCGTTGAGGCCCGAGCAGGTTGATCCTCATCTGGGTTTTCTGGAGAGCCCCACAGGGAAACGTTTTTCTTCCGTTGGGCAGACACTGGGCAGGGTTTCGGTTCTGGAGTTCCTGGTCCGGAGGTCTTGTTTGCCAGGAGTGTGAGGAAGGAAGTCTGAAAACACAAGCTAGCGTGAGGTTTGGGACCGAGGGCACGGCAGGGCCACTCTGCAGAGGCTGAATCGAGATCTCCTGCACTGAGGTCATGTCAACTATGAGACGTGCCTCAGGCTAGAGTTTTTGTCCAGCATGGCCTCTTCTTGAAGGGTGAGGGCTTCATTAGGCCAGGGAGGTTTGCCTACGATGGGATTTGTGAACTACTCCAAACCTCAAGGTTTCCTTCTGCACGACAGTCGAGTCCTATTGGATGGTTCCAGGAGGCCCCATACGGAAAGACTCGAGAGCAGGTGTCTAAGCATGGATGCCTGGGAACGCCACCTCATATTCCCACTCTTTAGTCAGGACAAGGCAGGCTCAATCTGCAGGCTCCTGGGTGGGCTACCCAGAGGGGAGAGTTGAAATGGACACTCCTGAAGATGAGTCCTACTGTGGCTTGGTGGCCTGGGAGACCTTGGAATGTGGAGGTGGCTCAGTGACTCTGCAGGGTTTTCCAAACTGAGGTGTTTGACACAGCTCCAACAGGGAAGCTTCCCATGTGGAGACGAGAGGAGTTCTGTTCAGTGCCTCAGGAAAGCCCCATATCCTGTTCTTCGAACCAAAGCCTCTGAGGAGTAACACCTGGAACCCAAAGCAAGAGTTGAGATTACGGCCTAAGGGCATGTCCGGCTCAACCTTCTATCTCTGTTGACATCTGTGTGCATGCCTTCGTGGAGGTAGCTGCTCAGCTTGTGTCCGAATGCCCCTGTGTGTCCAGGGAGCCTCCCAGTAGTGGGATGTCCTCGGGGGCCTTGAGGTATCTCATATTCTGGAGGTGTGTGTCCAAAGGAATGGACACAGTTTCCCAGGAGAGAGCAGGCACGGTCCTGTGGTATGGCTCCAGAGGACCCATCCTAGAGGCTGTGTTTGCCAGGGCTGTGGGGACAGATGTCTGAAAAAGCAAACTTGGCTCAGCTAGTGGCCAAGGTAATGGCAGGACTGATCTCCAGTCCGTGAGGGGAGATCCTCTGGATATCAAAGGAGGGCAAGTGGGAGGCAGTCACTCAGGATTTTGTCTCTGGGTGTTGCGTTCACAGTGTCCGGTCAGGGTAGGGGTTGTCTCAGAGGCCTAGGAAGAGCCTTCCTCTCGGGGGATTGTCCAAGCTCCCAAGTGTTTGGGTTCATTCTGTGGGAAGGGAAGTGTATTGTTTTCTGCCACATGGGACCCCCCAGGAGAGGGACTCTAGACCACCGCAGTGGGTTCCCTCAACTGGAATACACACCATCTAGTTAGTCCTGGGTGCCTATGGGCATGGCAAGCCACATATGCGGGCTCTTGGTCCAGTCACTGAGAGGCGTTACTTGAATAAGGTACTCACGCTGAGGGTCACAATGTGTGTTTGTGCCCAAGGCGGCCCTAACGCTTGGGCGTTGCCTCATGGGCCATGTCGTTTTTCCTACACTGAAGGTTTGACTCACTGCCAGCAGCAAGTTTTCTTGCCATGGGGAAGGAGGGGTTCTGATTTGTGCATCAGGTTCCCCCCTGTGCAGGGATTGGAGATAAGGTCTAGGATCCGATGACTGAAAACCCAGGTTGGGAATGGATGGTGGCCTAAGGCAGTGGCGGGTCCAATGTCGTAGGAGTGCAGCCAGCTGTGTCGGTGTCTATTGGAAGGTCTGGGCTCACGCTATTTTCGACAGAGCATCAGTGTTTAAGGTAGCCTATGCAATTGGGGTGTTGCCGAGGGCCAAGCAGTTTGATCCTCATTTGGGGTTTCTGGGCAGCACCATAGACAATGTTTTTCTCCTGGGAGGCAGGCAGAGTGCTTCAGTGTGGCCCCGGAATTCCCAGTAGGGAGGGTTTGTGGGCAAGGAGTGTGAGGACGGAAGTCTGAAAACACCAGCTAGGGTGAGGTTTGGAGCCAAGGGCAGAGCAGGTCCACTCTGCAGAGGCTGAATCAAAATCTCCTGCATCTGAAGTCAGGCTGAGGATCAGACGTTGGCTGAGGCTGGAGTATGTGTGCATGATGGCACCTTCATGAAGCGGGGGCCTCATGAGGCCAAGGAAGTTTTCCCACGCTGAGTTTGGAGGTTGCCCCAAACCACAAGGTTTCCTTCTGCGGGACATTCGAGTCCTGTTGCTTGGCTCCAGGACATACCATATGGAAGGACTGGAGAGCAGGGTTCGAAGGATGGATCCCTGTACAGCATTCCTCGCATTCCAATTGGCCATTAGCGACAAGATATGTTTGATCTGCTGCCTCTGGGGCACGCTACCCAGGGGGCTGAGTTGAAATGGCCTCTCCTGAGGATGCGTCATAATGTGCGTTTGGGTCCATGGAGACCTTGGAATGTGCTGGTTGTTCGGTGGCCCTTCGGAACTCTCCTACCTGAAGGGTTTGATACATCCCCAGTAAGAAAGCTGCCCATGTGGAGACGAGAGATGCTTGGTTTGGTGCCTCAGAAAAGCCCCATGTGCTGGTCTACGAAAACAGTCCTCTGAGAACGGAAACATGGAAACAAAGCTAAGGTTCAGATTAGGGCCTGGGGGCCTGTCCATTTCAACCTTCTGTCTCTGGGGACACTGTCTGAGAGTCTAAGTGGAGATAGTTGCTCTGCTGGTGTCAGAGAGCCCCTCTTAGTCCATGGTGGCCTACCTATTGATGGCCTCAGGGGCCTTGGAGCTTTTCCCTAAACTGTAGGGTTGTGGTCAATGGATTGGACACACTTTCCTTAGAGAGGGCCGGCACAATCTTTCGCTGTGGCTTCAGAGGCCCTAGCCTGGAGGTTGTGTGGGTCCATGCTGTGGGCACAGAAGTCTTAAAACACAAAGTCAGCTTATGAGTGGCGCCTAGGGTATGACAGGCCGGATGTACAGCCCGAGAGGGAGCTCCTGGGCCTCTGAAACAAGGGCGAGTGGAAGGCGTTCCTTCAGGCTTTTGTCTCTGGATGTTGTGTCCGGGATAGCCGTGGATTGGAGCGGTGGCCTTAGGGACTGTGGACGAGTATCCCTCTCTGGGGATTTGTCCCAGCTCCCAAGAGTTTGGGGTCATTTTATGGGAAGGGTGGAGTCGTGTTGTCTGGCTCATGGGTCTCTCCAAGAAAGGGATTCAAGAGCAAAGCCCCAGGTACAACAGGGCGACTGGAAAACTCAAACACTGGTGAGGATTGGGTGCATAGGGTCTTGGCAAGCCGCATATGCGGGCTCTTGGTCCAGGCCCTGACAGGCCTTTCTTTGACATGGGGCTCATGCTGAGGGTCACAGTGTGAATTTGTGCCCAAGCAGCACTCAAGTTTGGGCGTGGCATCAGGGGCCATGAAGGTTTCTCCCACCCTGAAGGTGTAACTCCATGCCAAGAGCAAGCTTGACAGCCATGGGGAAGGAGGAGTTCTGTTTTGTGCTTGCTATACCCAGCTGTGTGGAGAATTGATATAATGTCTAGGTTCAGATATCTGAAAACCAAGGTTAGGAAGAGGTGACGGCATAAGACCATGGCGTGTCCAAAGTGCTGGGTGTGCGGCCAGCTGTCTCCTTGTCTCTCTGGACGTCTGGCTTCAGGCTGTGTGAGACAGAGCATGAGTGCCCAGAGCAGCATATCCAGTTCGGGGACCGTTGAGGCCCGAGCAGGTTGATCCTCATCTGGGTTTTCTGGAGAGCCCCACAGGGAAACGTTTTTCTTCCGTTGGGCAGACACTGGGCAGGGTTTCGGTTCTGGAGTTCCTGGTCCGGAGGTCTTGTTTGCCAGGAGTGTGAGGAAGGAAGTCTGAAAACACAAGCTAGCGTGAGGTTTGGGACCGAGGGCACGGCAGGGCCACTCTGCAGAGGCTGAATCGAGATCTCCTGCACTGAGGTCATGTCAACTATGAGACGTGCCTCAGGCTAGAGTTTTTGTCCAGCATGGCCTCTTCTTGAAGGGTGAGGGCTTCATTAGGCCAGGGAGGTTTGCCTACGATGGGATTTGTGAACTACTCCAAACCTCAAGGTTTCCTTCTGCACGACAGTCGAGTCCTATTGGATGGTTCCAGGAGGCCCCATACGGAAAGACTCGAGAGCAGGTGTCTAAGCATGGATGCCTGGGAACGCCACCTCATATTCCCACTCTTTAGTCAGGACAAGGCAGGCTCAATCTGCAGGCTCCTGGGTGGGCTACCCAGAGGGGAGAGTTGAAATGGACACTCCTGAAGATGAGTCCTACTGTGGCTTGGTGGCCTGGGAGACCTTGGAATGTGGAGGTGGCTCAGTGACTCTGCAGGGTTTTCCAAACTGAGGTGTTTGACACAGCTCCAACAGGGAAGCTTCCCATGTGGAGACGAGAGGAGTTCTGTTCAGTGCCTCAGGAAAGCCCCATATCCTGTTCTTCGAACCAAAGCCTCTGAGGAGTAACACCTGGAACCCAAAGCAAGAGTTGAGATTACGGCCTAAGGGCATGTCCGGCTCAACCTTCTATCTCTGTTGACATCTGTGTGCATGCCTTCGTGGAGGTAGCTGCTCAGCTTGTGTCCGAATGCCCCTGTGTGTCCAGGGAGCCTCCCAGTAGTGGGATGTCCTCGGGGGCCTTGAGGTATCTCATATTCTGGAGGTGTGTGTCCAAAGGAATGGACACAGTTTCCCAGGAGAGAGCAGGCACGGTCCTGTGGTATGGCTCCAGAGGACCCATCCTAGAGGCTGTGTTTGCCAGGGCTGTGGGGACAGATGTCTGAAAAAGCAAACTTGGCTCAGCTAGTGGCCAAGGTAATGGCAGGACTGATCTCCAGTCCGTGAGGGGAGATCCTCTGGATATCAAAGGAGGGCAAGTGGGAGGCAGTCACTCAGGATTTTGTCTCTGGGTGTTGCGTTCACAGTGTCCGGTCAGGGTAGGGGTTGTCTCAGAGGCCTAGGAAGAGCCTTCCTCTCGGGGGATTGTCCAAGCTCCCAAGTGTTTGGGTTCATTCTGTGGGAAGGGAAGTGTATTGTTTTCTGCCACATGGGACCCCCCAGGAGAGGGACTCTAGACCACCGCAGTGGGTTCCCTCAACTGGAATACACACCATCTAGTTAGTCCTGGGTGCCTATGGGCATGGCAAGCCACATATGCGGGCTCTTGGTCCAGTCACTGAGAGGCGTTACTTGAATAAGGTACTCACGCTGAGGGTCACAATGTGTGTTTGTGCCCAAGGCGGCCCTAACGCTTGGGCGTTGCCTCATGGGCCATGTCGTTTTTCCTACACTGAAGGTTTGACTCACTGCCAGCAGCAAGTTTTCTTGCCATGGGGAAGGAGGGGTTCTGATTTGTGCATCAGGTTCCCCCCTGTGCAGGGATTGGAGATAAGGTCTAGGATCCGATGACTGAAAACCCAGGTTGGGAATGGATGGTGGCCTAAGGCAGTGGCGGGTCCAATGTCGTAGGAGTGCAGCCAGCTGTGTCGGTGTCTATTGGAAGGTCTGGGCTCACGCTATTTTCGACAGAGCATCAGTGTTTAAGGTAGCCTATGCAATTGGGGTGTTGCCGAGGGCCAAGCAGTTTGATCCTCATTTGGGGTTTCTGGGCAGCACCATAGACAATGTTTTTCTCCTGGGAGGCAGGCAGAGTGCTTCAGTGTGGCCCCGGAATTCCCAGTAGGGAGGGTTTGTGGGCAAGGAGTGTGAGGACGGAAGTCTGAAAACACCAGCTAGGGTGAGGTTTGGAGCCAAGGGCAGAGCAGGTCCACTCTGCAGAGGCTGAATCAAAATCTCCTGCATCTGAAGTCAGGCTGAGGATCAGACGTTGGCTGAGGCTGGAGTATGTGTGCATGATGGCACCTTCATGAAGCGGGGGCCTCATGAGGCCAAGGAAGTTTTCCCACGCTGAGTTTGGAGGTTGCCCCAAACCACAAGGTTTCCTTCTGCGGGACATTCGAGTCCTGTTGCTTGGCTCCAGGACATACCATATGGAAGGACTGGAGAGCAGGGTTCGAAGGATGGATCCCTGTACAGCATTCCTCGCATTCCAATTGGCCATTAGCGACAAGATATGTTTGATCTGCTGCCTCTGGGGCACGCTACCCAGGGGGCTGAGTTGAAATGGCCTCTCCTGAGGATGCGTCATAATGTGCGTTTGGGTCCATGGAGACCTTGGAATGTGCTGGTTGTTCGGTGGCCCTTCGGAACTCTCCTACCTGAAGGGTTTGATACATCCCCAGTAAGAAAGCTGCCCATGTGGAGACGAGAGATGCTTGGTTTGGTGCCTCAGAAAAGCCCCATGTGCTGGTCTACGAAAACAGTCCTCTGAGAACGGACACATGGAAACAAAGCTAAGGTTCAGATTAGGGCCTGGGGGCCTGTCCATTTCAACCTTCTGTCTCTGGGGACACTGTCTGAGAGTCTAAGTGGAGATAGTTGCTCTGCTGGTGTCAGAGAGCCCCTCTTAGTCCATGGTGGCCTACCTATTGATGGCCTCAGGGGCCTTGGAGCTTTTCCCTAAACTGTAGGGTTGTGGTCAATGGATTGGACACACTTTCCTTAGAGAGGGCCGGCACAATCTTTCGCTGTGGCTTCAGAGGCCCTAGCCTGGAGGTTGTGTGGGTCCATGCTGTGGGCACAGAAGTCTTAAAACACAAAGTCAGCTTATGAGTGGCGCCTAGGGTATGACAGGCCGGATGTACAGCCCGAGAGGGAGCTCCTGGGCCTCTGAAACAAGGGCGAGTGGAAGGCGTTCCTTCAGGCTTTTGTCTCTGGATGTTGTGTCCGGGATAGCCGTGGATTGGAGCGGTGGCCTTAGGGACTGTGGACGAGTATCCCTCTCTGGGGATTTGTCCCAGCTCCCAAGAGTTTGGGGTCATTTTATGGGAAGGGTGGAGTCGTGTTGTCTGGCTCATGGGTCTCTCCAAGAAAGGGATTCAAGAGCAAAGCCCCAGGTACAACAGGGCGACTGGAAAACTCAAACACTGGTGAGGATTGGGTGCATAGGGTCTTGGCAAGCCGCATATGCGGGCTCTTGGTCCAGGCCCTGACAGGCCTTTCTTTGACATGGGGCTCATGCTGAGGGTCACAGTGTGAATTTGTGCCCAAGCAGCACTCAAGTTTGGGCGTGGCATCAGGGGCCATGAAGGTTTCTCCCACCCTGAAGGTGTGACTCCATGCCAAGAGCAAGCTTGACAGCCATGGGGAAGGAGGAGTTCTGTTTTGTGCTTGCTATACCCAGCTGTGTGGAGAATTGATATAATGTCTAGGTTCAGATATCTGAAAACCAAGGTTAGGAAGAGGTGACGGCATAAGACCATGGCGTGTCCAAAGTGCTGGGTGTGCGGCCAGCTCTCTCCTTGTCTCTCTGGACGTCTGGCTTCAGGCTGTGTGAGACAGAGCATGAGTGCCCAGAGCAGCATATCCAGTTCGGGGACCGTCGAGGCCCGAGCAGGTTGATCCTCATCTGGGTTTTCTGGAGAGACCCACAGGGAAACGTTTTTCTTCCGTTGGGCAGACACTGGGCTGGGTTTGGGTTCTGGAGTTCCTGGTCCGGAGGTCTTGTTTGCCAGGAGTGTGAGGAAGGAAGTCTGAAAACACAAGCTAGCGTGAGGTTTGGGACCGAGGGCACGGCAGGGCCACTCTGCAGAGGCTGAATCGAGATCTCCTGCACTGAGGTCATGTCAACTATGAGACGTGCCTCAGGCTAGAGTTTTTGTCCAGCATGGCCTCTTCCTGAAGGGTGAGGGCTTCATTAGGCCAGGGAGGTTTGCCTACGATGGGATTTGTGAACTACTCCAAACCTCAAGGTTTCCTTCTGCACGACAGTCGAGTCCTATTGGATGGTTCCAGGAGGCCCCATATGGAAAGACTAGAGGCAGGTGTCTAAGCATGGATGCCTGGGAACGCCACCTCATATTCCCACTCTTTAGTCAGGACAAGGCAGGCTCAATCTGCAGGCTCCTGGGTGGGATACCCAGAGGGGAGAGTTGAAATGGACACTCCTGAAGATGAGTCCTACTGTGGCTTGGTGGCCTGGGAGACCTTGGAATGTGGAGGTAGCTCAGGGACTCTGCAGGGTTTTCCAAACTGAGGTGTTTGACACAGCTCCAACAGGGAAGCTTCCCATGTGGAGACGAGAGGAGTTCTGTTCAGTGCCTCAGGAAAGCCCCATATCCTGTTCTTCGAACCAAAGCCTCTGAGGAGTAACACCTGGAACACAAAGCAAGAGTTGAGATTACGGCCTAAGGGCCTGTCCGGCTCAACCTTCTATCTCTGTTGACATCTGTGTGCATGCCTTCGTGGAGGTAGCTGCTCAGCTTGTGTCCGAATGCCCCTGTGTGTCCAGGGAGCCTCCCAGTAGTGGGATGTCCTCGGGGCCTTGAGGTATCTCATATTCTGGAGGTGTGTGTCCAAAGGAATGGACACAGTTTCCCAGGAGAGAGCAGGCACGGTCCTGTGGTATGGCTCCAGAGGACCCATCCTAGAGGCTGTGTTTGCCAGGGCTGTGGGGACAGATGTCTGAAAAAGCAAACTTGGCTCAGCTAGTGGCCAAGGTAATGGCAGGACTGATCTCCAGTCCGTGAGGGGAGATCCTCTGGATATCAAAGGAGGGCAAGTGGGAGGCAGTCACTCAGGATTTTGTCTCTGGGTGTTGCGTTCACAGTGTCCGGTCAGGGTAGGGGTTGTCTCAGAGGCCGAGGAAGAGCCTTCCTCTCGGGGGATTGTCCAAGCTCCCAAGTGTTTGGGTTCATTCTGTGGGAAGGGAAGTGTATTGTTTTCTGCCACAGGGGACCCCCCAGGAGAGGGACTCTAGACCACCGCAGTGGGTTCCCTCAACTGGAATACACACCATCTAGTTAGTCCTGGGTGCCTATGGGCATGGCAAGCCACATATGCGGGCTCTTGGTCCAGTCACTGAGAGGCGTTACTTGAATAAGGTACTCACGCTGAGGGTCACAATGTGTGTTTGTGCCCAAGGCGGCCCTAACGCTTGGGCGTTGCCTCATGGGCCATGTCGTTTTTCCTACACTGAAGGTTTGACTCACTGCCAGCAGCAAGTTTTCTTGCCATGGGGAAGGAGGGGTTCTGATTTGTGCATCAGGTTCCCCCCTGTGCAGGGATTGGAGATAAGGTCTAGGATCCGATGACTGAAAACCCAGGTTGGGAATGGATGGTGGCCTAAGGCAGTGGCGGGTCCAATGTCGTAGGAGTGCAGCCAGCTGTGTCGGTGTCTATTGGAAGGTCTGGGCTCACGCTATTTTCGACAGAGCATCAGTGTTTAAGGTAGCCTATGCAATTGGGGTGTTGCCGAGGGCCAAGCAGTTTGATCCTCATTTGGGGTTTCTGGGCAGCACCATAGACAATGTTTTTCTCCTGGGAGGCAGGCAGAGTGCTTCAGTGTGGCCCCGGAATTCCCAGTAGGGAGGGTTTGTGGGCAAGGAGTGTGAGGACGGAAGTCTGAAAACACAAGCTAGGGTGAGGATTGGAGCCAAGGGCAGAGCAGGTCCACTCTGCAGAGGCTGAATCAAAATCTCCTGCATCTGAAGTCAGGCTGAGGATCAGACGTTGGCTGAGGCTGGAGTATGTGTGCATGATGGCACCTTCATGAAGCGGGGGCCTCATGAGGCCAAGGAAGTTTTCCCACGCTGAGTTTGGAGGTTGCCCCAAACCACAAGGTTTCCTTCTGCGGGACATTCGAGTCCTGTTGCTTGGCTCCAGGACATACCATATGGAAGGACTGGAGAGCAGGGTTCGAAGGATGGATCCCTGTACAGCATTCCTCGCATTCCAATTGGCCATTAGCGACAAGATATGTTTGATCTGCTGCCTCTGGGGCACGCTACCCAGGGGGCTGAGTTGAAATGGCCTCTCCTGAGGATGCGTCATAATGTGCGTTTGGGTCCATGGAGACCTTGGAATGTGCTGGTTGTTCGGTGGCCCTTCGGAACTCTCCTACCTGAAGGGTTTGATACATCCCCAGTAAGAAAGCTGCCCATGTGGAGACGAGAGATGCTTGGTTTGGTGCCTCAGAAAAGCCCCATGTGCTGGTCTACGAAAACAGTCCTCTGAGAACGGACACATGGAAACAAAGCTAAGGTTCAGATTAGGGCCTGGGGGCCTGTCCATTTCAACCTTCTGTCTCTGGGGACACTGTCTGAGAGTCTAAGTGGAGATAGTTGCTCTGCTGGTGTCAGAGAGCCCCTCTTAGTCCAGGGTGGCCTACCTATTGATGGCCTCAGGGGCCTTGGAGCTTTTCCCTAAACTGTAGGGTTGTGGTCAATGGATTGGACACACTTTCCTTAGAGAGGGCCGGCACAATCTTTCGCTGTGGCTTCAGAGGCCCTAGCCTGGAGGATGTGTGGGTCCATGCTGTGGGCACAGAAGTCTTAAAACACAAAGTCAGCTTATGAGTGGCGCCTAGGGTATGACAGGCCGGATGTACAGCCCGAGAGGGAGCTCCTGGGCCTCTGAAACAAGGGCGAGTGGAAGGCGTTCCTTCAGGCTTTTGTCTCTGGATGTTGTGTCCGGGATAGCCGTGGATTGGAGCGGTGGCCTCAGGGACTGTGGACGAGTATCCCTCTCTGGGGATTTGTCCCAGCTCCCAAGAGTTTGGGGTCATTTTGTGGGAAGGGTGGAGTCGTGTTGTCTGGCTCATGGGTCTCTCCAAGAAAGGGATTCAAGAGCAAAGCCCCAGGTACAACAGGGCGACTGGAAAACTCAAACACTGGTGAGGATTGGGTGCATAGGGTCTTGGCAAGCCGCATATGCGGGCTCTTGGTCCAGGCCCTGACAGGCCTTTCTTTGACATGGGGCTCATGCTGAGGGTCACAGTGTGAATTTGTGCCCAAGCAGCACTCAAGTTTGGGCGTGGCATCAGGGGCCATGAAGGTTTCTCCCACCCTGAAGGTGTGACTCCATGCCAAGAGCAAGCTTGACAGCCATGGGGAAGGAGGAGTTCTGTTTTGTGCTTGCTATACCCAGCTGTGTGGAGAATTGATATAATGTCTAGGTTCAGATATCTGAAAACCAAGGTTAGGAAGAGGTGACGGCATAAGACCATGGCGTGTCCAAAGTGCTGGGTGTGCGGCCAGCTCTCTCCTTGTCTCTCTGGACGTCTGGCTTCAGGTTGTGTCAGACAGAGCATGAGTGCCCAGAGCAGCATATCCAGTTCGGGGACCGTCGAGGCCCGAGCAGGTTGATCCTCATCTGGGTTTTCTGGAGAGCCCCACAGGGAAACGTTTTTCTTCCGTTGGGCAGACACTGGGCTGGGTTTGGTTTCTGGAGTTCCTGGTCCGGAGGTCTTGTTTGCCAGGAGTGTGAGGAAGGAAGTCTGAAAACACAAGCTAGCGTGAGGTTTGGGACCGAGGGCACGGCAGGGCCACTCTGCAGAGGCTGAATCGAGATCTCCTGCACTGAGGTCATGTCAACTATGAGACGTGCCTCAGGCTAGAGTTTTTGTCCAGCATGGGCTCTTCCTGAAGGGTGAGGGCTTCATTAGGCCAGGGAGGTTTGCCTACGATGGGATTTGTGAACTACTCCAAACCTCAAGTTTTCCTTCTGCACGACAGTCGAGTCCTATTGGATGGTTCCAGGAGGCCCCATACGGAAAGACTCGAGAGCAGGTGTCTAAGCATGGATGCCTGGGAACGCCACCTCATATTCCCACTCTTTAGTCAGGACAAGGCAGGCTCAATCTGCAGGCTCCTGGGTGGGCTACCCAGAGGGGAGAGTTGAAATGGACTCTCCTGAAGATGAGTCCTACTGTGGCTTGGTGGCCTGGGAGACCTTGGAATGTGGAGGTGGCTCAGTGACTCTGCAGGGTTTTCCAAACTGAGGTGTTTGACACAGCTCCAACAGGGAAGCTTCCCATGTGGAGACGAGAGGAGTTCTGTTCAGTGCCTCAGGAAAGCCCCATATCCTGTTCTTCGAACCAAAGCCTCTGAGGAGTAACACCTGGAACCCAAAGCAAGAGTTGAGATTACGGCCTCAGGGCCTGTCCGGCTCAACCTTCTATCTCTGTTGACATCTGTGTGCATGCCTTCGTGGAGGTAGCAGCACAGCTTGTGTCCGAATGGCCCTGTGTGTCCAGGGAGCCTCCCAGTAGTGGGATGTCCTCGGGGGCCTTGAGGTTTCTCATATTCTGGAGGTGTGTGTCCAAAGGAATGGACACAGTTTCCCAGGAGAGAGCAGGCACGGTCCTGTGGTATGGCTCCAGAGGACCCAGCCTAGAGGCTGTGTTTGCCAGGGCTGTGGGGACAGATGTCTGAAAAAGCAAACCTGGCTCAGCTAGTGGCCAAGGTAATGGCAGGACTGATCTCCAGTCCGTGAGGGGAGATCCTCTGGATATCAAAGGAGGCAAGTGGGAGGCAGTCACTCAGGATTTTGTCTCTGGGTGTTGCGTTCACAGTGTCCGGTCAGGGTAGGGGTTGTCTCAGAGGCCGAGGAAGAGCCTTCCTCTCGGGGGATTGTCCAAGCTCCCAAGTGTTTGGGTTCATTCTGTGGGAAAGGAAGAGTACTGTTTTCTGCCACAGGGGACCCCCCAGGAGAGGGACTCTAGACCACAGCAGTGGGTTCCCTCAACTGGAATACACACCATCTAGTTAGTCCTGGGTGCCTATGGGCATGGCAAGCCACATATGCGGGCTCTTGGTCCAGTCACTGAGAGGCGTTACTTGAATAAGGTACTCACGCTGAGGGTCACAATGTGTGTTTGTGCCCAAGGCGGCCCTAACGCTTGGGCGTTGCCTCATTGGCCATGTCGTTTTTCCTACACTGAAGGTTTGACTCACTGCCAGCAGCAAGGTTTCTTGCCATGGGGTAGGAGGGGTTTTGACTTGTGTGCATCAGAGGGGTTCCCCCCTCTGCAGGGATGGGATATAAGGTCTAGGTTCCGATGACTGAAAACCCAGGTTGGGAATAGATGGTGGCCTAAGGCAGTGGCGGGTCCAATGTGCTGGGTGTGCAGCCAGCTGTGTCGGGGTCTGTTGGAAGGTCTGGGCTCAGGCTATTTGCGACAGAGCATCAGTGTTTAAGGTAGCCTATGCAATTGGGGTGTTGCCGAGGGCCAAGCAGTTTGATCCTCATTTGGGGTTTCTGGGCAGCACCATAGACAATGTTTTTCTCCTGGGAGGCAGGCAGAGTGCTTCTTTGTGGATCCAGAATTCCCAGTAGGGAGGTCTTGTGGGCCAGGAGTGAGAGGACGGAAGTCTGAAAACACAAGCTAGGGCGAGGATTGGAGCCAAGGGCAGAACAGGCCCACTCTGCAGAGGCTGAATCAAAATCTCCTGCATCTGAAGCCAGGCTGAGGATCAGACGTTGGCTGAGGCTGGAGTATGTGTCCATGATGGCACCTTCATGAAGCGGGGGCCTCATGAGGCCAAGGAAGTTTTCCCACGCTGAGTTTGGAGGTTGCCCCAAAGCACAAGGTTTCCTTCTGCGGGACTTTCTAGTCCTGTTGCATGGCTCCAGGACATACCATATGGAAGGACTGGAGAGCAGGGTTCGAAGGATGGATCCCTGTACAGCATGCCTCGCATTCCAATTGGCCATTAGCGATAAGATATGTTTGATCTGGGGCCTCTGGAACACGCGACCCAGGGGGCTTAGTTGAAATGGCCTCTCCTGAGGATGCGTCATAATGTGCGTTTGGGTCCATGGAGACCTTGGAATGTGCTGGTTGTTCAGTGGCCCTTCGGAACTCTCCTACCTGAAGGGTTTGATACATCCCCAGTAAGAAAGCTCCCCATGTGGAGACGAGAGAGGTTTGGTTTGGTGCCTCAGAAAAGCCCCGTGTGCTGGTCTACGAAAACAGTCCTCTGAGGATGGACACATGGAAACCAAATCTAAGGTTCAGATTAGGGCCTAGGGGCCTGTCCATTTCAACCTTCTGTCTCTGGGGACACTTTCTGAGAGTCTAAGTGGAGATAGTTGCTCCGCTGGTGTCAGAGAGCCCCTCTTAGTCCAGGGTGGCCTACACTATTGATGTCCTCAGGGGCCTTGGAGCTTTTCCCTAACCTGTAGGGTTGTGGTCAATGGATTGGGCACACTTTCCTTGGAGAGGGCAGGCACAATCTTTCGCTGTGGCTCCAGAGGCACTAGCCTGGAGGTGTGTGGGTCCAGGCTGTGGGCACAGAAGTCTGAAAACACAAACTCAGCTTATGAGTGGTGCCTAAGGTATGGCAGGCTGGAGGTACAGCCCGAGAGGGAACCCTGTGCCTCTGAAACAAGGGCGAGTTGGAGGCCTTCCTTCAGGCTTTTGTCTCTGGATGCTGTGTCCGGGATAGCCGTGGATTTGAGGGGTGGCCTCAGGGACTGTGGACGAGTATCCCTCTCTGGGGATTTTTCCCAGCTTCCAAGATTGGGGTCATTTTGTGGGAAGGGTGGAGTAGTGTTGTCTGGCTCATGTGTCTCTCCAAGAAAGGGATTCCAGATCAGAGCCCCAGGTACGGGCGGGGCGACTGGAAAACTCAAACCCTGGTGAGGATTGGGTGCATAGGGTCTTGGCAAGCCCCATATGCGGGCTCTTGGTCCAGGCCCTGACAGGCCTTTCTTTGACATGGGGCTCATGCTAGGGTCACAGTGTGAATTTGTTCCCAATCAGCACTCAAGTGCTGCTTGGGCACTCCCTGAAGGTTTTGATACATCCCCAGTAAGAAAGCTCCCCATGTGGATACGAGAGGATTTCTGTTCAGTGCCTCAGGAAAGCCCCATATCCTCTTCTTCGAAGCAAAGCCTCTGAGGAGTAACACCTGGAACCCAAAGCAAGAGTTGAGATTACAACCTAAGGGCCTGTCCGGCTCAACCTTCTATCTCTTGACATCTGTGTGCATGCCTTCGTGGAGGTAGCTGCTCAGCTTGTGTCCGAATGCCCCTGTGTGTCCTGGGAGGCTCCCAGTAGTGGGATTTCCTCGGGGGCCTTGAGGTTTCTCATATTCTGGAGGTGTGTGTCCAAAGGAATGGACACAGTTTCCCAGGAGAGAGCAGGCACGGTCCTGTTGTATGGCTCCAGAGGACCCAGCCTAGAGGCTGTGTTTGCCAGGGCTGTGGGGACTGATGTCTGAAAAAGCAAACTTGGCTCAGGAAGGGGCCAAGGTAATGGCAGCTCTGAACTCCAGTCCGTGAGGGGAGATTCTCTGGATATCAAAGGAGGGCAAGTGGGAGGCAGTCGCTCAGGCTTTTGTCTCTGGGTGTTGCGTTCACAGTGTCCGGTCAGGGTAGGGGTTGCCTCAGGGGCCGAGGAAGAGCCTTCCTCTCAGGGGATTGTCCAAGCTCCCAAGTGTTTGGGTTCATTCTGTGGGAAGTGAAGAGTACTGTTTTCTGCCAGAAAGGAACCCACAGGAGAGGGACTCTAGAGCACAGCAGTGGGTTCCTTCAACTGGAATACACACCATCTAGTTAGTCCTGGGTGCCTATGGGCATGGCAGCACTATATGCAGGATCTTCATCCCGAACCTGACAGGCCTTTCTTTGACATGGGGCTCATGCTAGGGTCACAGTGTGAATTTGTGCCCAAGCAGCACTCATGTTTTGGCGTGGCTTCAGGGGCCATGAAGGGTTCCCCACGTGAAGGTGTGACTCCATGTGAAGAACAAGCATTACAGCCATGGGGAAGGCAGAGTTCTGATTGTGATTCCGATACACAAACTCAGCTTTTTTTGGGGACGTCGGTATGGCAGGCCCAATATACAAACTATGAGAAGAACTCATGAAGATTTGAATATAGAGCGAGTCTGAGGCTCTTGCTCAGGCATTTGTCTCTGGAATTTGTATCAGCGATGGCCGTAGAATTTCGGGGATGCTTCATGGGCCATGGACGAATCTACCTCTATGAGGATTTCGCCTGATTCCCAATTATTTTTCGTCAATCTGTGGGATGGGAGGACTCCTTTCAGTTTTGTTACCTCAGGTGTCCCACGAAAAGAGGAATTCCAAAGCAAAGCCGTGGGGAAGACTGAAGGGACCACCAGAACTATGGTTCAAAATTGGGGACTAGGGGCATGGCAAGCCCAATATGCTATCTCTTCATCCAGCCACTGAGAGGCCTTAAATGAGGACTTTGGTCAGGCTGAGGGTCACAATGTGTGTTTGTGACCAATGTAGCCTGCGAGCATGGCGGGGCCTCATGGGCAACACTGCATTCAACTACACTGAAAGTTGGACAACATGCCAACCACAAGGTATCTTGCCATGGGGAAGGAGTTCTGATTTCTGCATCCCGTTCAACCCTGGGCAGTGATTGGAGGTAAGGTCTAGAATCTAAAGCCTGAAAACCGAGGTTGGGAAGAGATGACGACCTAAGGCCATGGCGGCTCAATGTGCTCAGTGTGCGGCCAGCTGTCTGGTTGGGGCCAGGAAGTCCAGGCTCAGGCTGTGTCAGAAAGGGCATTAGTGCCCTGGTCAGCCTATGTATTTGGGGTACAGCCAAGGTAGGTGCAGGTTGATCCTCACTTGGGGTTACTGGGTAGCCCCAGAGGGCAATGTTTTTCTTCTGGAGGGCAGGCAGAGTGCAGCATTGTAGTTCTGGATTGTCAAAATGTAGGGCTTGTGGGCCAGTAGTCTGAGGACAGAAGTCTGAGAACACAAGCTCGGCTTAGGTTTCTGGTTGAGGACATGGCAGGCAGAATCTACACCGGAATCGAGATCTCGTGCAACTGAAGTCAGGGCGAGGATCAGACGATCGCTCAGGTTGGAGTTTCTGTCCCTTATGGCCCCTTCATGAAGGGGGAGCATCACGAGGCCATGGGGGTTTTCCCACGATGGGATTTGTGAGAAGCTCCAAACTCCAAAGTGTCTTCTGCAGGACAATTGAGACCTGTTGTTTGGCTCCAGGCCAATGTATCTGAGCAGGGTTCTAAGGATGGATGGCTGGGTAGCCCACCTCGCATTCCAATTGTCTCCTAGCAACAAGACAGGTTAGATCTGCTGGATCTGGGGGAGCAACCGAGGAGGCTGAGTTGAAATGGACTCTCCTGGGGATGGGTCCTAGCGTGCTTTTGTTTGTAACGAGACCTTGGAATGAAGCGGTGGCACTGGGGCCCTGACGGGTTCTCCAAAACAGAGGCTTTGACAGAGCTCCAAGGTGCAAGTTTCCCATGTGTAGATGAGATGATTTCTGATGGGTGGGTCAAGAAAAAGCCATTGCTGCTTTTGAAATCCAGGCGTCTGAGGAGAGATGCCTGGAAACCAAAGCAATGGATCTGATTAGTGCCTAGGGGCCTGTTCTTTCCTTTTTACCTCTGGGGACAACTGTCTATGGGTCTGAGTGCAGGTAGGTGCACAGATGGGCTCTGATTGCCCGGTTTTTCCTGGGAAGCCAGCCCTAGTGAGATGGATCAGGGATTTGGGTGTTTATCCTATTAGAAGAGTTGTGGCCATTGGAAATGGCAAACACATTTCCCTTGCAGAGGGCAAGTACAGTCCTCAGGCTTGGCTCCAGTGTCCTGATCCTGTAGGTTGTGCAGGCCAGGGCTGTTTGGACAGTTGTCTGAAAACACAACCTCGGCTTATGTTTCCGGTCATAGGTATGGCAGGACTGATCTACAGATCATGAGGAGAACTCTTCCGGATTTGAAAAAAGAGCGAGTGTGAGGCTCTTGCTCAAATTTTTGTCTCTGGATATCGTGTCACTCACGGTGGTGAAATTTCTGGGTGTCTTCATGGGAAATGGACGAGTCGTACTCTCTGGTGGTTTGGCCCGGTCCAAAGAGTTTGGGGTCATTCTGTGGGATGGAAGACGTCCTGTTTTTTGTTGTTGTTGTTTTCTTTTTTAACCTCAAGTGTCCCACCAAATGAGGGATTCTAGAGTAGAGCCCTGGGGAGGGGCGACTGGACAATCAGAAATCTGGTTAAAAATTGGGGCGTAGGGACATGTCAAGCCCATTATGACATCTAATGGTCCAGCCACTGAGAGGACTTACTAGAGGACAAGACTCATGCTGAGGGTCACAATGCGAGTCTGAGACGCTTGCTCAGGCTTTTGTCTCTGGATTTTGTATCAGCGGTGGCCGTGGAATATCAGGGAGGCCTCATGGGCCATGGACGAATCTTCCTCTCTGAGGATTTGGCCCGATTCCCAATTGTTTTTCGTAAACCTGTGGGATGGAAGGACTCCTTTCATTTTGTTACCTCAGGTCCCACAAAAAGAGGAATTCCAAAGCAAAGGCGTGGGTAAGACTGAGGGACAACCCGAACTATGGTAAAAATTGGGGCCTAGGGGCATGGCAAGCCCAATATGCTATCTCTTCATCCAGCTACTGAGAGGCCTTACTTGAGGACTGGGCTCAGGCTGTGGGTCACAATGTGTGTTTGGGATCCATGTGGCCCGGGAGCATGGGCGGGTCCTCATGGGCCACATTGGTTTCAACTACACTGAACGTTGGACAACATGCCACCCACAAGATTCTTGCCATGGGGAAGGAGTTCTGATTTCTGCATCACGTTCAACCCTGGGCAGTGATTGGAGATAAAGTCTAGGTTCTGACCTGAAAACTGAGTTTGGGAAGAGATGAATACCTAAGGCCATGTCGGCTCGTTGTGCTCAGTGTGCGGCCAGCTGTCTCGGTGGGGCCAAGAGTTCCAGGCTCAGGCTGTGTCAGAAAGGGTATTCGTGCCCTGGTCAGCCTATGTATTTGGGGTACAGCCAAGGTAGGTGCAGGTTGATCCTCATTTGGGTTACTGGGTAGCCCCAGAGCGCAATGTTTTTCTTCTGGAGGGCAGGCAGAGTGCTGCATTGCAGTTCTGGATTGCCAAACTGGAGGGCTTGTGGGCCAGTAGTCTGAGGACAGAAGTCTGAGAACACAAGCTAGGCTTTGGTTTCTGGGTGAGGACATGGCAGGCACAATCTACAGACCTGAATCGAGATCTCGTGCATCTGAAGTCAGGGCGAGGTACAGACGATAGCTCAGGTTGGAGTTTCTGTCCCTGATGGCCCCTTCATGAATGGGGGGGGGCATCACGAGGCCATGGGTTTTTTCCCACGATGGGAATTGTGAAAAGCTCCAAACTGCAGAGAGTCTTCTGCAGGACAATTGAGACCTGTTGTTTGGCTCCAGGCCAATGATTCTGAGCAGGGTTCTAAGGGTGGATGGCTGGGTAGCCCACCTCGCATTCCAATTGTCTCCTAGCAACCAGACAGGTTAGATCTCCTGGATCTGTGGGGAGCAACCGAGGATGCTGAGTTGAAATGGACTCTCCTGTGGATTGGTCCTAATGTGCTTTTGTGTCTATGGAGACCTTGGAATGAAGCGGTGGCACTGGAGCCCTGAAGGGTTCTCCAAAAGAGAGGCATTGACACAGCTCCAACGTGCAAGTTTCCCATGTGTAGATGAGATGTTTTCTGATGGGTGAGTCAAGAAACAGCCATATGCTAGTTTTGAAATCCAGGCCTCTGAGGAGAGATGCCTGGAAACCAAAGCAATGGATCTGATTATTGTCTAGGGGCCTGTTCTTACCTTTTTACCTCTGGGGACAACTCTCTGTGGGTCTGAGTGCAGGTAAGTGCTCAGATGGGCTCAGATTGCCCCTGTTTTTCCTGGGAAGCCACCATTAGTGAGATGGATCAGGGACTTTGGAGGTTTTTCCTATTAGAAGGGTTGTGGCCATTGGAATGGGCACACAAAATTCCCTTGGAGAGGGCAAGTACAGTCCTCAGGTTTGGCTCCAGGGGCCTGAGCCTGTAGGTTGTGTAGGCCAGGGCTGTTTGGACAGTTGTCTGAAAACACAACCTCGGCTTATGTTTCAGGTCACAGGTATGGGCGGACTGATCTACAGATCATGAGGAGAACCTTTCGGGATTTGAAAAAAGGGCGAGTGTGAGGCTCTTGCTCAAGTTTTTGTCTCTGGATATCGTGTCACTCACGGTGGTGAAATTTCTGGGTGACTTCTTGGGAAATGAACGAGTCTTACTCTCCGGTGGTTTGGCCCCGTCCAAAGAGTTTGGGGTCATTCTGTGTGATGGAAGAAGTCCGTTTTTTTTTTTTTTTGTTGTTGTTGTTGTTTTCTTTTTTAACCTCAGGGGTTGCACCAAATGAGGGATTCCAGAGTAGAGCCCTGGGGAGAGGCGACTGGACAATCAGAAATCTGGTTAAAACTTGGGGCCTAGGGACCTGTCAAGCCCATTATGACATCTAATGGTCCAGCCAAGGAGAGGACTTACTAGAGGACAGGACTCATGCTGAGGGTCACAATGCGTGTTTATGCCCTCATCGCACTCAAGTATGGGCGAGGCCTCAGGGTGAATGCTGGTTTCTCCAAACTGAACGTTGGACAACGTGCCAACCACAAGGGTTCTTGCCATGCGTAAGGAGGAGTTCTGATCTCTGCATCACACTCACCCCTTGGCAGTGATTGGAGATAATGTCTCGGTGTTGAAGCCTGAAAACTGAGATAGGGAAGAGATGATGACCTAAAGGCATGGCGGGTCTTATGTGCTCAGGGTGCGGTCAGCTTTCTAGGGGTGGTCAGAGGTCCGGGCTCAGGTTGTGTCCAACAGTGCTTTAGTGCCCAGGTTAGACTATATAATTTGGGTAAAGTCGAGTGCTGTGTAGGTTTATCCTCATTTAAGGTGCCTGGGCAGCTCATGAGGCAATAATTTTTTTTCTACAGGGCAGGCAGAATTCTGCACTGTTGATCCGGAATTGCAAAACTTGAGGCCTTCGGGTCCAGGGGTATGAGGACGGAAGTCTGAGAAGACAAGCTAGAATTGGGTTTCAGGGCGAGGGCACGGAAGGTACCCCCTGCAGATCTGAACCAATATCTCATGCATCTGAAGTCAGGGCGAGGATCAGATGTTGGCTCAGGTTGGAGTTTCTGAGCATGACGGCCGCTTCATGAAGGGAGCGGAATCTCGAGGCCATTGAGGTTTTCCAACGTTGGGAGTTGAGGGATGCCCCCTTCAAGGATTCCTTCTGCGGGACAATTGAGACCTGTTGGACAGCTCCAGGACATCCCATATGGAATGACTCCAGAGCACAGTTCGAGGAATGATGCCTGGGAAGCCCGCCTCGCATTCCAATTGTCTCCTAGCAACAAGACAGTTTAGATCTGATGGCTCTGCGGGAGCAACCGGGGTGGCTGAGTTGAAATGGACTTTCCATGAGGATGGGTCCTAATGGGTTTTTGTGTCCATGAGGGCCTTGGAATGGGGCTGTGGCACCGGGACTCTGAAGTACTCTCCTAAGCTTTTGACATAGCTCCCATACACAGGTTTCCTGGTGGAGACGAGATGAGTTCTGTTGGGTTCCTCAGGAAAACCCCTATGCTCGTATTGGAATCGTATTTGAGGAGACATGCCTTTAAACCAAAGCAATGGATCCTATTATGGCCTAGGATCCTGTCTGGTTCAATCTTCTTCTCTGGGGACATCCATCTATGGTATGAGTGGATGTAGATGGTCAGCTGTTGTCAGAACGCCCTTGTTTGTACACGGAGACCTACACTATTGGGATGGCCTCAGGGACTTTGGAGGTTTCTCCTAATTTGTACAATTTTGGACAATGGAATGGGCAGAATTCCCATGGATTGGTAGGCACAGTCCTAATGTGTGGCTCCAGGGGCCCCAGCCGGAGGGTTGTGTCCCAGGACGTTGAGGACAGAAGTCTGAAAACAAAAACACAGCTTAGGTTTGGGGACGTAGGTCTGGCAGGCCTTTTCTACAAACCATGAGAAGAACTCTTCAGGATATGAAGAATGAGCGAGTCTGAGGCGCTTGCTCAGGCTTTTGTCTCTGGATTTTGTATCAGCGGTGGCCGTGGAATGTTGGGGAGGTCTCATGAGCCATGGACGAATCTTCCTCTCTGAGGATTTGACACGTTTCCCAATTGTTTTTCGACAATCTATGGGATGGGAGGACCCTTTCAGTTTTGTTACCTCAGGTGTCCCACCAAAAGAGGAATTCCAAAGCCAAGCCGTGGGGAAGACTGAAGGGACAACCCGAACTATGGTTCAAAATTGGGGCCTAGGGGCATGGCAAGCCCAACATGCTATCTCTTCATCCAGCCACTGAGAGGCCTTACTTGAGGACTGGGCTCAGGCTGAGGGACACAATGTGTGTTTTGGACCCATGTGGCCCGCGAGCATGGACGGGGCCTCATGGGCCACACTGGTTTCAACTACACTGAACGTTGGTCAACATGCCAACCACAAGGTTTCTTGCCATGGGGAAGGAGTTCTGATTTCTGCATCACCTTCAACCCTGGGCAGTGATTGGAGATAATGTCTAGGTTCTGAAGCCTGAAAACCGAGGTTGGGAAGAGATGATGACCTAAGGCCATGGCGGCTCGATGTGCTCAGTGTGCGGCCAGCTGTTTGGGTGGGGACAGGAGGTCCAGGCTCAGGCTGTGTCAGAAAGGGCATTAGTGCCTTGGTCAGCCTATGTATTTGGGGTACATCCAGGATAGGTGCAGGTTGATCCTCATTTGGGGTTACTGGGTAGCCCCAGAGGACAATGTTTTTCTTCTGGAGGGCCGGCAAGTGCTCATTGTAGTTCTGGATTGCCAAACTGGAGGGCTTGTGGGCCAGTAGTCTGAGGACAGAAGTCTGAGAACACAAGCTAGGCTTTGGTTTCTGGGTGAGGACATGGCCGGCACAATCTACAGACCAGAATCGAGATCTCGTGCATCTGAAGTCAGGGCGAGGGTTAGACTATCACTCAGGTTGGAGTTTCTGTCCCTGATGGCCCCTTAATGAAGGGGGGGGCATCACGAGGCCATGGGGGTTTTCCCACGATGGGAGTTGTGAGCAGCTCCAAACTGCAAATAGTCTTCTGCAGGACAATTGAGACCTGTTGTTTGGGTCTCCAGGCCAATGATTCTGAGCAGGGTTCTAAGGATGGATGGCTGGGTAGCCCACCTCGCATTCCAATAGTCTCCTAGCAACAAGACAGGTTAGATCTGCTGGATGTGGGCGAGCAACCGAGGAGGCTGAGTTGAAATGGACTCTCATGGTGATGGGTCCTAATGTGCTTTTGTGTCTATGGAGACCTTGGAATGAAGCGATGGCACTGGGGCCCTGAAGGGTTCTCTGAAACAGAGGCTTTGACACAGCTCCAACATGCAAGTTTCCCACGTGTAGATGAGATGTTTTCTGATGGTTGAGTCAAGAAACAGCCATATGCTGGTTTTGAAATCCAGGCCTCTGAGGAGAGATGCCTGGAAACCAAAGCAATGGATCTAATTAGTGCCTAGGGTCCTTTTCTTTCCTTTTTCCCTCTGGGGACATCTGTCGATGGGTCTGAGTGCAGGTAGGTGCACAGATGGGCTCAGATTGCCCCTGTATTTCCTGGGAAGCCACCACTAGTGAGAAGGATCAGGCACTTTGGAGGTTTTTCCTATTAGAAGGATTTTGGCCATTGGAATGGGCACACACAATTCCCTTGCAGAGGGCAAGTACAGTGCTCAGGTTTGGCTCCAGGGGCCTGAGCCTGTAGGTTGTGTAGGCCACGGCTGTTTGGACAGTTGTCTGAAAACACAAACTCGGCTTATGTTTCGGGTCACAGGTATGGCAGTACTGATCTACAGATCATGAGGAGAACTCTTCAGGATTTGAAAAAAAGGGCGAGTCTGAGGCTTTTGCTGAATTTTTGTCTTGGATATCGTGTCACCCATGGTGGTGAAATTTCTGGGTACCTTCATGGGAAATGGACGAGTCTTACTCTCTGGTGGTTTGGCCCAGTCCAAAGAGTTTGTGGTCATTCTGTGGGATGGAAGAAGTCCGTTTCTTTGTTGTTGTTGTTTTATTTTTTAACCTCTGGTGTCCCTCCAAATGAGGGATTCCAGAGTAGAGCCCTGGGGAGGGGCGACTGGACAATCAGAAATCTGGTTATAAATTGGGGCCTAGGGACATGTCAAGCCCATTATGACATCCAATGGTTCAGCCACTGAGAGGACTTACTAGAGGACAGGACTCATGCTGAGGGTCACAATGCGTGTGTATGCCCTCGTCGCACTCAAGAATGGGCGGGGCCTCAGGGTGAATGCTGGTTTCTCCTACAATGAACGTTGGACAATGTGCCAACCACAAGGGTTCTTGCCATGGGTAAGGAGGACTTCTGATTTCTGCATCACACTCACCCCTGGGCAGTGATTGGAGATAAGGTCTCGGTTCTGAAGCCTGAAAACTGAGGTAGGGATGAGATGATGACCTAAGGCCATGGCGGGTCTGATGTGCTCACTGTGCGGTCTGCTGTCTGGGTGTTGGTCAGGAGGTCCGGGCTCAGGTTGTTTCAGACATTGCATTAGTGCCCAGGTTCGACTATATAATTTGGGTAAAGTCGAGTGCTGTGTAGGTTTATCCTCATTTAAGGTGCCTGGGCAGCTCATGAGGCAATAATTTTTTTCTAGAGGGCAGGCAGAGTGCTGCATTGAGGGTCCGGAATTGCCAAACTTGAGGGCTTCTGGGCCAGGGGTGTGAGAACGGAAGTCTGAGAAGACACGCTAGACTTGGGTTTCAGGGCGAGGGCATTGCAGGTACCCCCTGCAGTTCTGAACCAATATCTCAAGCATCTGAAGTCAAGGCGAGGATCAGACGATGGCTCAGGTTGGAGTTTCTGTGCATGACTGCCCCTTCATGAACAGAGAGGAGTCTCAAGGCCATGGAGGTTTCCCACGGTGGGAGTTGTGGGATGCCCGCTTGAAGGATTCCATGTGCGGGACAATTGAGACCTTTGTGCAGCTCCAGGACATCCCATCCCATACGGAATGACTACAGAGCACCGTTAGGTGATGGATGCCAGGGAAGACCGCCTCACATTCCAATTGTCTCCTAGCAACAAGACAGTTGAGATCTGATGGCTCTGCGGGAGCAAACGGGAATGGCTGAGTTGAAATGGTCTTTCCCGAGGATGGGGCCTAATATGTGTTTGTGTCCATGGGGGCCTTCAATGGGGCGGTGGCACCGGGACCCTGAAGAATTCTCCTTAACTTTGACATAGCTTCCATGCTCAAGTTTCCTTGGGGAGATTAGATTAGTTCTGATGGGTGCCTCAGGAAACCCCCTATGCTGGTATTGGAATCCAGGCATTTGAGGAGACATGCCTGTAAACCAAAGCAATGGATCCGATTATGGCTTAGGGTCCTGTCTGGTTTAATCTTCTTCTCTTGGTTTATCCATCTATGGTATGACTGAAGGTGGATGCTCAGCTGGTGTCAGACCGCCCTTGTTTGTCCCGGGAGACCTACACTATTGGGATGGCCTCGGGGACTTTGGAGGTTTCTCATAATTTGTACGATTTTGGACAATGGAATGTGCAGAATTCCCATGCATGGCGTAGGTAGCATCCTAATGTGTGGCTCCAGGGGCCCCAGCCTGGAGGGTGTGTGGCCCAGGACTTTGAGGACAGAAGTCTGAAAACACAAACTCAGTTTAGGTTTGGTGACGTAGGTATGGCAGGCCCAATCTACAATCCATGAGAAGAACTCTTCTGGATATAAAGAATGAGCGAGTCTGAGGCGCTTGCTCAGGCTTTTGTCTCTGGATTTTGTATCAATGATGGCCGTGTAATGTGGGGAGGCCTTATGGGCCATGGACGAATCTTCCTATCTGTGCATTTGGCCCGGTCCCAATTGTTTTTCGTCAATCTGTGGGATGGGAGTTCTCCTTTCAGGTTTGTTACCTCAGGTGTCCCAACCAAAGAGGAATTCCAAAGCAGAGCCCTGGGAAAGAGTGAAGGGACAACCCAAACTATGGTTAAAAATGGGGGCCTAGGGGCATGGCTGGCCCAATATGCTGTCTCTTCATCCAGCCACTGAGAGGCCTTACATGAGGACTGGGCTCAGGCTGAGGGTCACAATGTGTGTTTGTGACCAATGTGGCCTGCGGGCATGGGCAGCCCCTCATGGGCCACACTGCTTTCAACTACACTAAACTTTGGACAACAGGCCAATCACAAGGTTTCTTGCCATGGGGAAGGAGTTCTGATTTCTGCATCATTTTCAACCCTGGGCACTGGTTGGAGATAAGGTCTAGGTTCGGAAGCCTGAAAACCGCAGTTGGGAAGAGATGACGACCTAAGGCCTTGGCGGGTCGTATGCGTTCAGTGTGCGGTCAACTGCCTGGGTGTTGGTCAGGAGGTTCTAGCTCAGGTAGTGTCAACAGTGCATTATTGCCCAGGTTAGACTATATAATTTGGGTACAGTCGAGTGTCGTGTAGGTTTATCCTCATTTGAGGTGCCTGGGCAGCTCATTAGGCAATATATTCTTTCTAGAGTGCAGGCAGAGTGCTGCAATGTGGGTCCGGAATTTCCAATCTTGATGGCTTCAGAGCCAGGAGTGTGAGGACAGAAGTCTGAGAACACAAGCTAGACTTTGGCTTCAGGCCGAGGGCACAGCAGGTAACCCTTGCAGTTCTGAACCAATATCTCAAGCATCTGAAGTCAAGGCGAGGATCAGACGTTGGCTCAGGGTGGAGTTTCTGTGAATGACTGCCCTTCATGAATCTAGCGGAGTCTCAAGGCCATGGAGGTTTTCCCACGTTGTGAGTTCAGGGATGCCCCCTTCAAGGATTCCTTATGTGGGACAGTTGACACCTGTTGGGCAGCTCGAGGACATCCCATATGGAATGACTCCAGAGCACCGTTAGAGGATGGATGCCAGGGAAGCCCGCCTCGCATTCCAATTGTCTCCTAGAAACAAGACAGTTGAGATGTGATGGCTCTGCAGAAGCAACCGGGGTGGCTGTGGTGAAATGGACTTTCCTGAGGATGGGGCCTAATGTGTGTTTGTGTCCATGGCGGCCTTAGATTGGGGCGGTGGCACCGGGACCCTGAAGTATTCTCCTTAGCTTTTGACATAGCTCCCATGAACAAGTTTCCTTGTGGAGACCAGATTTGTTCTGATGGGTGCCTCATGAAACCCCCTATGCTGGAAATGGAATCCAGACTTCTGAGGAGACATGCCTGCAAACCAAAGCAATGGATCCGATTATGGCCTAGGGTCCTCTCTGGTTCAATCTATTCTCTGGGGACATCCATCTATGGTATGAGTGGAGGTAGATGCTCAGCTGGTGTCAGTCCGCCCTTTTTTGACCCGGGAGACCTACACTATTGAGATGGCCTCGGGGACTTTGGAGGGTTCTCCTAATTTGTAAGATTTTGGACAATGGAATGGGCAGAATTCCCATGGATTGGGTAGGCACATTCCTAATATGTGGCTCCAGGGGTCTCAGCCTGGAGCGTGTGTGGCCCAGAACTTTGAGGACAGAAGTCTGAAAACACAAACTCAGCTTAGGTGTGGGTACGTAGGTATGACAGGCCCAATCTACAAACCATGAGAAAAACTCTTCAGGATATGAAGAAAGAGCGAGTCTGAGGCGCTTGCTCAGGATTTTGTCTCTATATTTTGTATCAATGATGGCCGTAATATGTGGGGAGGCCTCATGGGGCATGGACGAATCTTCCTCTCTGTGGATTTGGCCCGGTCCCAATTTTTTTTCTTCAAGCTGTGGGATGGGAGGTCTCTTTTCAGGTTTGTTACCTCAGGTGTCCCAACCAAAGAGGAATTCCAAAGCAGAGCCCTGGGGAAGAGTGAAGGGACAACCCAAACTATGTTTAAAAATTGGGGCCTAGGGGCTGGCAGGCCCATTATGCTGTCTCTTCATCCAGCCACTGCGAGGCCTTACTTGAAAACTGGGCTCAGGCTGAGGGTCACAATGTGTGTTTCTGACCAATGTGGCCCACGGGCATGGGCGGGGCCACATGGGACACAGTGGTTTCAACTACACTGAACTTTGGACAACATGCCAATCACAAGGTTTCTAGCCATGGGTCAGGAGTTCTGATTTCTGCATCATTTTCAAACCTGGGCGGTGGTTCGAGATAAGGTCTAGGTTCTGAAGCCTGAAAACCGCAGTTGGGAAGGGATGACGACCTAAGGCCATGGCGTGTCTGACATACTCAGTGTGCGGTCAGCTGCCTGGGTGTTGGTCAGGAGGTTCGGGCTCAGGTTGTGTCCGACAGTGCATTAGTGCCCAGGTTAGACTATTTAATTAGAGTACAGTCGAGTGCTGTGTACGTTTTTCCTCTTTCGAGGTGCCTGTGCAGCTCATTAGGCAATATATTTTTTCTAGAGGGCAGGCAGAATGCTGCATTGCGATTCCGGAATTGCCAAACTTGAGGGCTTCTGGGCCAGGAGTGTGAGGACAGAAGTCTGAGAACACAAGCTAGACTTGGGCTTCAGGCCGAGGGCACGGCAGGTATTCCCTGCAGATCTGAACCAATATCTCAAGCAAATGAAGTCATGGCGAGGATCAGACGATGGCTCAGGTTGGAGTTTCTGTGAATGACTGCCCTTCATGAACGGAGCGGAGTCTCTTGGCTATGGAGGTTTTTTCACGTTGGGAATTGTGGGATGCCCCCTTCAAGGATTCCTTCTGTGGGACAATTGAGAACTGTTGCACAGCTCCAGGACATCCCATATGGAAAGACTCCAGAGCACCGTTCTAGGATGGATGCAAGGGAAGCCCGCCTTGCATTCCAATTGTCTCCTAGCAAAAGACACTTGAGATTGGTGGCTATGCAGGAGCAACCGGGGTGGCTGATTTGAAATGGACTTACCTGACGATGGGGCCTAATGTGTGTTTGTGTCCATGGGGGCCTTGGAATGGGGCAGTGGCACCGGGCCCCTAAAGTATTCTCCTAAGCTTTTGACATAGCTCCCATGCACATGTTTCCTTGCGGAGACCAGATTTGTTCTGATGGGTGCTCAGGAAACCCCCCTATGATGGTATTGGAATCCAGGCTTTTGAGGAGACATGCCTGTAAACCAAATCAATGGATCCAATTATGGCCTAGTGTCCTTTCTGGTTCCATCTTCTTCTCGGGGGACATCCATCTATGGTATGAGTGGAGGTCGATTATCAGCTGGGGTCAGACCATCCTTGTTTGTCCCGGGAGACCTACACTATTAGGATGGCCTCGGGTACTTTGGAGGGTTCTCCTAATTTGTACAATTTTGGACAATGGAATGTGCAGAATTCCCATGCATGGGGTAGGGACAGTCCTAATGTGTGGCTCCAGGGGCCCCAGCCTAAAGTGTGTGTGGCCCAGAACTTTGAGGACAGAAGTCTGAAAACACAAACTCAGCTTAGGTTTGGTGACGTAGGTATGGCAGGCCCAATCTACAAACCATGAGAAGAACTCTTCTGGATATAAAGAATGAGCGAGTCTGAGGCGCTTGCTCAAGCTTTTGTCTCTGGATTTTGTATCAATGATGGCCGTGTAATGTGGGGAGTCCTTATGGGCCATGGACGAATCTTCCTCTCTGTGCATTTGGCCCGGTCCCAATTGTTTTTCGTCAATCTGTGGGTTGGGAGGTCTCCTTTCAGGTTTGTTACCTCAGGTGTCCCAACCAAAGAGGAATTCCAAAGCAGAGCCCTGGGGAAGAGTGACGGGACAACGCAAACTATGGTTAAAAATGGGGGCCTAGGCGCATGGCAGGCCCAATATGCTGTCCCTTCATCCAGCCGCTGAGAGGCCTTACTTGAGGACTGGCTCAGGCTGAGGGTCACAATGTGTGTTTGTGACCAATGTGGCCCGCGAGCATGGGCGGGGCCTCATGGGCCACACTGGTTTCAACTACACTAAACTTTGGACAACATGCCAATCACAAGGTTTCTAGCCATGGGGAAGGAGTTCTGATTTATGCATCATTTTCAACCCTTGGCAGTGGTTGGAGATAAGGTCTATGTTCTGAAGCCTGAAAACCGCAGTTGGGAAGAGATGACGACCTAAGGCCATGGCGGGTCTGAGGTGCTCAGTGTGCGGTCAGCTTCCTTGCTGTTGTTCAGGAGGTTCGGGCTCAGGTTGTGTCAGACAGTGGATTAGTGCCCAGTTTAGACTATATAATTTGGGTACAGTCGAGTGCCGTGTAGGTTTATCCTCATTTGAGGTGAATGGGAAGCTCATTAGGCAAGATATTTTTTCTAGAGGTCAGGCAGAGTGCTGCATTGTGGGATCCGGAATTGCCAACGTGAGGGATTTTGGGCTAGGCGTGTGAGGACAGAAGTTTGAGAACACAAGCTAGACTTGGGCTTCAGGCCAAGGGCACGGCTGTTACCCCCTGCATATCTGAACCAATATCTCAAGCATCTGAAGTCACGGCGAGGATCAGACGTTGGCTCAGGTTGGAGTCTGTGCATGACTGCCCCTTCATGAAGGGAGCAAAGTCTCAAGGCCATGGAGTTTTTCCCACGTTGGGAGTTGTGGGATGCCCCCTTCAAGGATTCCTTATGCGGGATCATTGACACCTGTTGGGCAGCACCAGGACATCCCCTATGGAATGGCTCCAGAGCATCGTTCGAGGATGGATGCCAGGGAAGCCCGCCTCGCATCCCAATTGTCTCCTAGCAACAAGACAGTTGAGAGGTGATGGCTCTGCGGAAGCAACCGGGGTGGCTGAGTTGAAATGGACTTTCCCGAGGATGGGGCCTAATGTGTGTTTGTGTCCATGGGGGCCTTAGAATTGGGCGGTGGCACCGGGACCCTGAAGTATTCTCCTAAACTTTAGACATAGCTCCCATGCACAAGTATCCTGTGGAGACGAGATTTGTTCTGATGGGTGCCTCAGGAATTTCCCTATGCTGGAATTGGAATCCAGACTTTTGAGGAGACATGCCTGTAAACCAAAGCAATGGATTCGATAATGGCCTAGGGTCCTGTCTGGTTCAATCTATTCTCTGGGTACATCCATCTATGGAATGAGTGGAGGTAGATGCTCAGCTGGTATCTGTCCGCCCTTGTTTGACCCGGGAGACCTACACTATTGGGATGGCCTCGGGGATTTTGGAGGGTTCTCCTAATTTGTCCGAATTTGGACAATGGAATGGGCAGAATTCCCATGGATTGGGTAGGCACATTTCTAATGTGTGGCTCCATGGGCTCCAGCCTGTAGGGTGTGTGGCCCAGGACTTTGAGGACAGAAGTCTGAAAACACAAACTCAACTTTGGTGTGGCAATGTAGGCATGGCAGGCCCAATCTACACACCATGAGAAGAACTCTTCAGGATATGAAGAAAGAGCGAGTCTGAGGCGCTTTCTCAGGCTTTTGCCTCTATATTTTGTATCAACGATGGACGAGGAATGTGGGGAGGCCTCATGGGCCATGGACGAATCTTCCTCTCTGAGGATTTGGCCGGTCCCAATTGTTTTTCGTCAGTCTGTGGGATGGGAGGTCTCCTTTTCAGGTTTGTTACCTCAGGTGTCCCATCCAAAGAGGAATTCCAAAGCAGAGCCCTGGGGAAGAGTGACGGGACAACCCAAACTATGGTTAAAAATTGGGGCCTAGGGGCATGGCAGGCCCAATATGTTGTCTCTTCATCCAGCCACTGAGAGGCCTTACTTGAGGACTGGCTCAGGCTGAGGGTCACAATGTGTGTTTGTGACCAATGTGGCCCGCGAGCATGGGCGGGGCCTCATGGGCCACACTGGTTTCAACTACACTGAACTTTGGACAACATGCCAGTCACAAGGTTTCTAGCCATGGGGAAGGAGCTCTGATTTCTGCATCATTTTCAACCCTGGGCAGTGGTTGGAGATAAGGTCTATGTTCTGAATCCTGAAAACCGCAGTGGGGAAGAGATGACGACCTAAGGCCATGGCGGGTCTGACGTTCTCTGTGTGCGACAGAGCATCAGTGTTTAAGGTAGCCTATGCAATTGGGGTGTTGCCGAGGGCCAAGCAGTTTGATCATCATTTGGGGTTTCTGGGCAGGACCATAGACAATGTTTTTCTCCTGGGAGGCAGGCAGAGTACTTCATTGTGGCCCCAGAATTCCCAGTAGGGAGGGTTTGTGGACCAGGTGTGTGAGGACAGAAGTCTTAAAACACAAGCTAGGGTGAGGATTGGAGCCAAGGGCAGAGCAGGCCCACTCTGTAGAGGCTGAATCAAAATCTCCTGCATCTGAAGTCAGGATGAGGATCAGACGTTGGCTGAGGCTGGAGTATGTGTCCATGATGACACCTTCATGAAGCGGGGGCCTCATGAGGCCAAGGAAGTTTTCCCACGCTGAGTTTGGAGGTTGCCCCAAACCACAAGGTTTCCTTCTGCGGGACATTCGAGTCCTGTTGCATGGCTCCAGGACATACCATACGGAAGGACTGGAGAGCAGGGTTCGAAGGATGGATCCCTGTACAGAATGCCTCGCATTCCCATTGGCCATTAGCGAAAAGATATGTTTGACCTGCTGCCTCTGGGGCACGCTACCCAGGGGGCTGAGTTGAAATGGCCTCTCCTGAGGATGCGTCATAATGTGCATTTGGGTCCATGGAGACCTTGGAATGTGCTGATTGTTCAGTGGCCCTGTGGACTCTCCTACCTGAAGGCTTTGATACATCCCCAGCAAGAAAGCTCCCCATGTGGAGACGAGAGAGGTTTGGTTTGGTGCCTCAGAAATTCCCCGTGTGCTGGTCTACAAAAACAGACCTCTGAGGACGGACACATGGAAACCAAGCTAAGGTTCAGATTAGGGCCTGGGGGCCTGTCCATTTCAACCTCTGTCTCTGGGGACACTGTCTGAGAGTCTAAGTGGAAATAGTTACTCCTCTTGTGTCAGAGAGCCCCTCTTAGTCCAGGGTGGCCTACACTATTGATGGCCTCAGGGGCCTTGGAGCTTTTCCCTAACTTGGAGTGTTGTGGTCAATGGATTGGGCACACTTTCCTTGGACAGGGCAGGCACAATCTTTCGCTGTGGCTCCAGAAGCCATAGCCTGGAGGTTGTGTGGGACCAGGCTGTGGGAAAGAAAGTCTGAAAATACAAACTCATCTTATGAGGGCACCTAGGGTATGGCAATCCGGATGTACAGCCCGAGAGGAGCTCCTGGGCCTCTGAAAAAAGGGCGAGTGGAAGGCGATCCTTCAGGCTTTTGTCTCTGGATGTTGTGTCCGTGATAGCTGTTGATTGGAGGGGTGGCCTCAGGGACTGTGGATGAGTATCCCTCTCTGGGAATTTGTCCCAGCTCCCAAGAGTTTGGGGTCATTTTGTTGGAAGGGTGGAGTCGTGTTGTCTGGCTCATGTGTCTCTCCATGAAAGGGATTTCAGAGCAGAGCCCCAGGTACTGTCAGGGCGACTGGAAAACTCAAACCCTGGTGAGGATTGGGTGCATAGGGGCTTGTCAAGCCCCATATGCGGGCTCTTGTTCCAGTCCCTCACAGGCCTTTCTTTGACATGGGGCTCATGCTGAGGGTCACAGTGTGAATTTGTGCCCAAGCAGCACTCAAGTTTGGGCGTGGCATCAGGTGGCGTGAAGGTTTCTCCCACCCTGAAGGTATGACTCCATGCCAAGGCCAAGCTTGACAGCCATGGGGAAGGAGGAATTCTGTTTTCTGCTTGCGATACCCAGCTGTGTGGAGAATTGATATAATGTCTAGGTTCAGATATCTGAAAACCAAGGTTAGGAAGAGGTGACGGCATAAGACCATGGCGTGTCCAAAGTGCTGGGTGTGCGGCCAGCTGTCTCCCTGTCTGTCTGGACGTCTGGCTTCAGGCTGTGTCAGACAGAGCATGAGTGCCCAGAGCAGCCTATCCAGGTCGGGTACCGTCGAGCCCCGAGCAGGTTGATCCACATCTGGGTTTTCTGGAGAGTCCCACAGGGAAACGTTTTTCTTCCGTTGGGCAGACACTGGGCTGGGTTGTGGTTCCGGAGTTCCTAGTCCGGAGGCCTTGTTTACCAAGAGTGTGAGGAAGGAAGTCTGAAAACACAAGCTAGCTTGAGGTTTGGGACCGAGGGCACGGCAGGCCCACTCTGCAGAGGCTGAATCGAGATCTCCTGCACTGAGGTCATGTCTACTATGAGACGTGCCTCAGGCTAGAGTTTTTGTCCAGCATGGCCTCTTCATGAAGGGTGTGGGGGCTTCATGAGGCCAGGGAGATTTGCCTACGATGGGATTTGTGAACTACTCCAAACCTCAAGGTTTCACTCTACATGACAGTCGAGTCCTATTGGATGGTTCCAGGAGGACCCATAAGGAAGGACTCGAGAGCAGGTGTCTAAGCATGAATGCCTGGGAAGGCCACCTCATATTCCCACTCTTTAGTCAGGACAAGGCAGGCTCAATCTACGGGCTCCTGGGTGAGCTACCCAGAGGGGAGAGTTGAAATGGACTCTCCTGAAGATGAGTCCTACTGTGGCTTGGTGGCCTGGGAGACCTTGGAATGTGCAGGTGGCTCAGGGACTCTGCAGGATACTCCAAGCTGAGGTGTTTGACACGGCTCCAACAAGGAAGCTTCCCATGTGGAGACGAGAGGAGTTCTGTTCAGTGCCTCAGGAAAGCCCCATATCCTGTTCTTCGAACCAAAGCCTCTGAGGAGTGACACCTGGAAACCAAAGCAAGAGTTGAGATTAGGGCCTATGGGCCTGTCCGGCTCCACCTTCTATCTCTGTTGACATCTGTGTGCATGCCTTCGTGGAGGTAGCTGCTAAGCTTGTGTCTGAATGCCCCTGTGTGTCCAGGGAGGCTCCCAGGAGTGGGATGTCCTCGGGGGCCTTGAGGTTTCTCATATTCTGGAGGTGTGTGGCCAAAGGAATGGACACAGTTTCCCAGGAGACAGCAGGCACGGTCCTGTGGTATGGCTCCAGAGGACCCAGCCTAGAGGCTGTGTTTGCCAGGGCTGTGGGGACAGATGTCTGAAAAAGCAAACTTGTCTCAGCTAGGGGCCAAGGTAATGGCAGGCCTGATCTCCAGTCCGTGAGGGGAGATCCTCTGGATATCAAAGGAGGGCAAGTGGGAGGCAGTAGCTCAGGCTTTTGTCTCTGGGTGTTGCGTTCACAGTGGCCGTTCAGGGTAGGGGTTGCTTCAGGGGCCGAGGAAGAGCTTTTTTTTCGGGGGATTGTCCAAGCTCCCAAGTGTTTGGGTTCATTCTGTGGGAAGGGAAGAGTACTGTTTTCTGCCACAGGGGACCCTCCAGGAACGGACTCTAGAGCACAGCAGTGGGTTCCCTCAACTGGAATACACACCATCTAGTTAGTCCTGGGTGCCTATGGGCAAGGCAAGCCACATATGTCGGCTCTTGGTCCAGTCACTGAGAGGCGTTACTTGAATAAGGTACTCACGCTGAGGGTCTCAATGTGTGTTTGTTCCCAAGGCGGCCCTCACGCATGGGTGTGGCCTCATGGGCCATGCCGTTTTCTCCTACACTGAAGGTTTGACTCACTGCCAGCTGCACGGTATCTTGCCATGGGGAATGAGGGGTTCTGACTTGTGCATAAGGTTGCCCCCTGTGCAGGGATTGGAGATAAGGTCTAGGTTCCGATGACTGAAAACCCAGGTTGGGAATGGATGGTGGCCTAAGGCAGTGGCGGATCCAATGTGCTGGGTGTGCAGCGAGCTGTGTCGGTGTCGTTGGAAGGTCTGGGCTCAGGCTATTTGCCACAGAGCATCAGTGTTTAAGGTAGCCTATGCAATTGGGGTGTTGCCGAGGGCCAAGCAGTTTGATCCTCATTTGGGGTTTCTGGGAAGCACCATAGACAATGTTTTTCTCCTGGAGGGACAGAGTGCTTCATTGTGGCCCCAGAATTCCCAGTAGGGAGGGTTTCTGGACTAGGTGTATGAGGACGGAAGTCGGAAAACACAAGCTAGGGTGAGGATTGAGCCAAGGGCAGAGCAGGCCCACTGTGCAGAGGCTGAATCAAAATCTCCTGCATCTGAAGTCAGGCTGAGGATCAGACGTTGGCTGAGGCTGGAGTATGTGTCCATGATGGCACCTTCATGAAGCGGGGGCCTCATGAGGTCAAGGAAGTTTTCCCACGCTGAGTTTGGAGGTCGCCCCAAACCACAAGGTTTCTTACTGCGGGACATTCGAGTCCTGTTGCATGGCTCCAGGACATACCATACGGAAGGACTGGAGAGCAGGGTTCGAAGGATGGATCCCTGTACAGCATGCCTCGCATTCCCATTGGCCATTAGCGACAAGATATGTTTGATCTGCTGCCTCTGGGGCACGCTACCCAGGAGCCTGTGTTGAAATGGCCTCCTCTGAGGATGCGTCATAATGTGCGTTTGGGTCCATGGAGTCCTTGGAATGTGCTGGTTGTTCAGTGGCCCTGCGGAACTCTCCTACCTGAAGTGTTTGATACATCCCAAGTAAGAAAGCTCCCCATGTGGAGATGAGAGAGGATTGGTTTTTTGCCTCGGAAAAGCTCCGTGTGCTGGTCTACGAAAAGAGTCCTCTGAGGACAAATACAAGGAAACCAAAGCTACGGTTCAGATTAGGGCCTGGGGGCCTGTCCATTTCAACCTTCCGTCTCTGGGGACACTGTCTGAGAGTCTAAGTGGAGATAGTTGCTCCGCTGGTGTCAGAGAGCCCCTCTTAGTCCAGGGTGGCCTACACTATTGATGGCCTCAGGGGCCTTGAAGCTTTTCCCTAACTTGTAGGGTTGTGGACAATGAATTGGGCACACTTTCCTTGGAGAGGGCAGGCACAATCTTTCGCTTTGGCTCCAGATGCTTTAGCCTGGAGGTTGTGTGGGTCCAGGCTGTGGGCACAGAAATCTGAAAACACAAACTAAGCTTATGAGTGGCGCCTAGGGTATGTTAGGCCGGATGTACAGCACGAGAGGGAGCTCCAGGGACTCTTAAACAAGGGCGGGTGGGAGGCGTTCCTTCAGGCTTTTGTCTCTGGATGTTGTGTCCGGGATAGCCGTGGATTGGAGGGGGGGCCTCAGGGACTGTGGACGAGTATCCCTCTCTGGGGATTTGTCCCAGCTCCCAAGAGTTTGGGGTCATTTTGTGGGAAGGGTGGAGTCGTGTTGTCTGGCTCATGTGTCTCTCCAAGAAAGGGATTCCAGAGCAGAGCCCCAGGTACGGGCGGGGCGACTGGAAAACTCAAACCCTGGTGAGGATTTGGTGCATAGGGGCTTAGCAAGCCCCATATGCGGGCTCTTGGTCCAGTCCCTGACAGGCCTTTCTTAGACATGGGGCTCATGCTGAGGGTCACAGTATGAATTTGTGCCCAAGCGGCACTCAAGTTGGGGCGTGGCATCAGGGTCCATGAAGGTTTCTGCCACCCTGAAGTTGTGACTCCATGCCAAGAGCAAGCTTTACAGCCATGGGGAAGGAGAAGGTCTGTTTTTTGCTTGTGATACCCAGCTGTGTGGAGAATTGATATAATGTCTAGGTTCAGATATCTGAAAACCAAAGTTAGGAAGAGGTGACGGCATAAGAATATGGCGTGTCCGAAGTGCTGGGTGTGCGGCCAGCTGTCTCCTTGTCTGTCTGGACGTCTGGCTTCAGGCTGTGTCAGACAGAGCATGAGTGCCCAGAACAGCCAGTTTGGGTACCATCGAGGCCCGAGCAGGTTGATCCTCATCTGGGTTTTCTGGAGAGCCCCACAGGGAAAAGTTTTTCTTCCGTTGGGCAGACACTGGGCTAGGTTGTGGTTCTGTAGTTCCTAGTCCGGAGTGCTTGTTTACCAGGAGTGTGAGGAAGGAAGTCTGAAAACACAAGCTAGCATGAGGTTTGGGACCGAGGGCACGGCAGGCCCACTCTGCAGAGGCTGAATCGAGATCTCCTGCACTGAGGTCATGTCAACTATGAGACGTGCCTCAGGCTAGAGTTTTTGTCCAGCATGGCCTCTTCCTGTAGGGTGTGGGGGCTTCATGAGGCCAGGGAGGTTTGCCTACGATGGGATTTGTGAACTACTCCGAACCTCAAGGTTTCCTTCTGCATGACAGTTGAGTCCTATTGGGTGGTTCCAGGAGGCCCCATACGGAAAGACTCGAGAGCAGGTGTCTAAGCATGGATGCATGGGAACGCCACCTCATATTCCCACTCTTAGTCAGGACAACACAGCCTCAATCTGTGGGCTCCTGAGTGAGCTACCCAGAGGGGAGAGTTGAAATGGACTCTCCTGAAGATGAGTCCTACTGTGTCTTGGTGGCCTGGGAGACCTTGGAATGTGGAGGTGGCTCAGGGACTCTGCAGGATTCTCCAACCTGAGGTGTTTGACACGGCTCCAACAAGGAAGCTTCCCATGTGGAGACGAGAGGAGTTCTGTTCAGTGCTTCAGGAAAGCCCCATATCCTGTTCTTCGAACCAAAGCCTCTGAGGAGTGACACCTGGAAACCAAAGCAAGAGTTGATATTAGGGACTATGGGCCTGTCCGGCTCCACCTTCTATCTCTGTTGACATCTGTGTGCATGCCTTCGTGGAGGTAGCTGCTCAGCTTGTGTCCGAATGCCCCTGTGTGTCCAGGGAGGCTCCCAGTAGTGGGATGTCCTCGGGGGCCTTGAGGTTTCTCATATTCTGGAGGTGTGTGGCCAAAGGAATGGACACAGTTTCCCAGGAGACAGCAGGCACGGTGCTTTGGTATGGCTCCAGAGGACCCAGCCTAGAGGCTGTGTTTGCCAGGGCTGTGGGGACAGATGTCTGAAAAAGCAAACTTGTCTCAGCTAGGGGCCAAGGTAATGGCAGGCCTGATCTCCAGTCCATGAGGGGAAATCCTCTGGATATCACAGGAGGGCAAGTGGGAGGCAGTCACTCAGGCTTTTGTCTCTGGGTGTTGCGTTCACAGTGGCCGTTCAGGGTAGGGGTTTCTTCAGGGACCGAGGAAGTTTTTTTTTCTTGGTGGATTGTCCAAGCTCCCAAGTGTTTGGGTTCATTCTGTGGGAAGGGAAGAGTACTGTTTTCTGCCACAGGGAACCCCCCAGGAACGGACTCTAGAGCACAGCAGTGGGTTCCCTCAACTGTAATACACACCATCTAGTTAGTTCTGGGTGCCTATGGGCATGGCAAGCCACATTTGCGGGCTCTTGGTCCAGTCACTGAGAGGCGTTACTTGAATAAGGTACTCACGCTGAGGGACTCAATGTGTGTTTGTGCCCAAGGCGGCCCTCACGCATGGGTGTGGCCTCATGGGCCATGCCGTTTTCTCCTACAAAGAAGGTTTGACTCACTGCCAGCAGCACGGTTTCTTGCCATGGGGAAGGAGGGGTTCTGACTTGTGCATCAGGTTCCCCCCTGTGCAGGGATTGGAGATAAGGTCTAGGTTCCAATGACTGAAAACCCAGGTTGGGTTGGATGGTGGCCTAAGGCAGTGGCGGGTCTAATGTGCTGTGTGTGCAGCCAGCTGTGTCGGTGTCTGTTGGAAGGTCTGGGCTCAGGCTATTTGCGACAGAGCATCAGTGTTTAAGGTAGCCTATGCAATTGGGGTGTTGCCGAGGGCCAAGCAGTTTGATCCTCATTTGGGGTTTCTGGGCAGCATCATAGACAATGTTTTTCTCCTGGGAGGCAGGCAGAGTGCTTCTTTGTGGCCCCAGAATTCCCAGTAGGGAGGGTTTCTGGACTAGGTATGAGGCGGAAGTCGGAAAACACAAGCTAGGGTGAGGATTGGAGCCAAGGGCAGAGCAGGCCCACTCTGCAGAGGCTGAATCAAAATCTCCTGCATCTGAATTTAGGCTGAGGATCAGACGTTGGCTGAGGCTGGAGTATGTGTCCATCATGGCACCTTCATGAAGTGGGGGCCTCATGAGGCCAAGGAAGGTTTCCCACGCTGAGTTTGGAGGTTGCCCCAAACCACAAGGTTTGCTTCTGCGGGATATTCGAGTCCTGTTGCATGGCTCCAGGACATACCATACGGAAGGACTGGAGAGCAGGGTTCGAAGGATGGATCCCTGTACAGCATGCCTCGCATTCCCATTGGCCATTAGCGACAAGATATGTTTGATCTGCTGCCTCTGGGGCACGCTACCCAGGGGGCTGAGTTGAAATGGCCTCTCCTGAGGATGCGTCATAATGTGCGTTTGGGTCCATGGAGACCTTGGAATGTGCTGGTTGTTCAGTGACCTTGCGGAACTCTCCTACCTGAAGTGTTTGATACATACCCAGTAAGAAATCTCCCCATGTTTAGACGAGAGAGGTTCGGTTTGGTGCCTTCAGAAAAGCCCCGTGTGCTGGTCTACGAAAACAGACCTCTGAGGACGGACACATGCAAACCAAAGATAAGGTTCAGATTAGGGCTGGGGGCCTGTCCATTTCAACCTTCTGTCTCTGGGGACACTGTCTGAGAGTCTAAGTGGCATAGTTGCTCAGCTGGTGTCAGAGAGCCCCTCTTAGTCCAGAGTGGCCTACAGTATTGATGGCCTCAGGGTCCTTTGATCTTTTCCCTGCCCTGTAGGGTTGTGGTCAATGGATTGGGCACACTTTCCTTGGAGAGGTCAGGCACAATATTTCGCTGTGGTTCCAGAGGCCCTAGCCTGGAGGTTGTGTGGGTCCAGACTGTGGGCACAGAAGTCTGAAAACACAAACTCAGCTTATGAGTGGCGCCTAGGGTATGGCAGGCCGGATGTACAGCCTAGAGGGAGCTCCTGGGACTCTGAAACAAGGGCGAGTGGTAGGCGTTCCTTCAGGCTTTTGTCTCTGGATGTTGTGTCCGGGATAGCCGTGGATTGGAGGGGTGGCCTCAGGGACTGTGGACGAGTATCCCTCTCTGGGGATTTGTCCCAGCTCCCAAGAGTTTGGGGTCATTTTTGGGGAAGGTTGGAGTCGTGTTTTCTGGCTCATGATTCTCTCCAAGAAAGGAGTTCCAGAGCAGAGCCCCAGGTGCGGGCGGGGCGACTGTAAAACTCAAAACCTGGTGAGGATTGGGTGCATAGGGGCTTGCCAAGCTAGCAAGCTAGGGTGAGGATTGGAGCCAAGGGCAGAGCAGGCCCACTCTGCAGAGGCTGAATCAAAATCTCCTGCATCTGAATTCAGGCTGAGGATCAGACGTTGGCTGAGGCTGGAGTATGTGTCCATGATGGCACCTTCATGAAGTGGGGGCGTCATGAGGTCAAGGAAGTTTTTCCACGCTGAGATTGGTGGTTGCCCCTAACCACAAGGTTTCCGTCTGCGGGACATTCGAGTCCAGTTGCATGGCTCCAGGACATACCATACGTAAGACTGAGAGCAGGGTTCGAAGGATGGATCCCTGTACAGCATGCCTCGCATTCCCATTGGCCATTAGCGACAAGATATATTTGATCTGCTGCCTCTGGGGCACGCTACCCAGGGGGCTGAGTTGAAATGGCCTCTCCTGAGGATGCGTCATAACGTGCGTTTGGGTCCATGGAGACCTTCGAATGTGCTGGTTGTTCAGTGGCCCTGCGAAACTCTCCTACCTGAAGGGTTTGACACATCCCCAGTAAGAAAGCTCCCCATGTGGAGACGAGAGAGGTTTGGTTTGGTGCCTCAGAAAAGCCCCGTGTGCTGGTCTACGAAAACAGTCCTCTGAGGACGGACACAAGGAAAGCAAAGCTATGGTTCAGATTAGGGCCTGGGGGCCTGTCAATTTCAACCTTCTGTCTCTGGGGACACTGTCTGAGAGTCTAAGTGGAGATAGTTGCTCCGCTGGTGTCAGAGAGCCTCTCTTAGTCCAGGGTGGCCTACACTATTAATGGCCTCAGGGGCCTTGGAGCTTTTCCCTAACCTGTAGGGTTGTGGTCAATGGTTTGGGCACACTTTCCTTGGAGAGGGCAGGCACAATCTTTCGCTGTGGATCCAGAGGCCCTAGCCTGGAGGTTGTGTTGGTCCAGGCTGTGGGCACAGAAGTCTGAAAACTCAAACTCAGCTTATGAGTGGCACCTAGGGTATGGCAGGCCTGATGTACATCCCGAGAGGGAGCTCCTAGGCCTCTGAAACAAGGGCGAGTGGTAGGCGTTCCTTCAGGCTTTTGTCTCTGGATGTTGTGTCCGGGATAGCCGTGGATTGGAGGGGTGACCTCAGGGACTGTAACGAGTATCCCTCTCTGGGGATTTTTTCCAGCTCCTAAGAGTTTGGGTTCATTTTGTGGGAAGAATGGAGTTGTGCTGTCTGGCTCATGTGTCTCTCCAAGAAAGGGATTCCAGAGCAGAGCCCCAGGTACGGGCGGGGCGACTTGAAATCTCAAACCCTGGTTAGGATTCGGTGCATAGGGGCTTGGCAAGCCCCATATGCGTGCTCTTGGTCCAGGCCCTACACGCCTTTCTTTGACATGGGGCTCATGCTGAGGGTCACAGTGTGAATTTGTGCCCAAGCAGCTCTCAAGTTTGGGCGTGGCATCAGGGGCCATGAAGGTTTCTCCGACCCTGAAGGTGTGACTCCATGCCACGAGCAAGCTTTACAGCCATGGTGAAGCAGGACTTCTCTTTTGTGCTTGCGATACCCAGCTGTGTGGGGAATTTATATAATGTCTAGGTTCAGATATCTGAAACCAAGGTTAGTAAGAGGTGACGGCATAAGAATATGGCGTGTCTGAAGTGCTGGGTGTGCGGCTAGCTGTCTCCTTGTCTGTCTGGACCTCTGGCTTCAGGCTGTGTCAGACAGAGCATGAGTGCCCAGAGCAGCCTATCCACGTCGGGTACCGTCGAGGCCCGAGCAAGTTGATCCTCATCTGGGTTTTCTGGAGAGCCCCACAGGGAAACGATTCTCTTCCATTGGGCAGACACTGGGCTGGGTTGTGGTTCTGTAGTTCCTAGTCTGGAGGGCTTGTTTGCCAGGAGTGTGAGGAAGGAAGTCTGAGAACACAAGCTAGTGTGAGGTTTGGGACCGAGGGCACGGCAGGCCCACTCTGCAGAGGCTGAATCGAGATCTCCTGCACTGAGGTCATGTCAACTATGAGACGTGCCTCAGGCTAGAGTTTTTGTCCAGCATGGCCTCTTCCTGTAGGGTGTGGGGGCTTCCTTAAGCCAGGGAGGTTGGCCTACGATGGGATTTGTGAACTACTCCAAACCTCAAGGTTTCCTTCTGCATGACAGTCGAGTCCTATTGAATGGTGCCAGGAGGCCCCATACGGAAAGACTCGAGAGCAGGTGTCTAAGCATGGATGCCTGGGAACGACTCCTCATATTCCCACTCTTAGTCAGGACAACACAGGCTCCATATGTGGGCTCCTGGGTGAGCTACCCAGAGGGGAGAGTTGAAATGGACTCTCCTGAAGATGAGTCCTACTGTGGCTTGGTGGCCTGGGAGACCTTGGAATGTGGAGGTGGCTCAGGGACTCTGCAGGATTCTCCAACCTGAGGTGTTTGACACGGCTCCAACAAGGAAGCTTCCCATGTGGAGACGAGAGGAATTCTGTTCAGTGCCTCAGGAAAGCCCCATATCCTGTTCTTCGAACCAAAGCCTCTGAGGAGTGACACCTGGAAACCAAAGCAAGAGTTGAGATTAGGGCCTATGGGCCTGTCTGGCTCAACCTTCTATCTCTGTTGACATCTGTTTGCATGCCTTCGTGGAGGTAGCTGCTCAGCTTGTGTCCGAATGCACCTGTGTGTCCAGGGAGCCTCCCAGTAGTGCGATGTCCTCGGGGGCCTTGAGGTTTCTCATATTCTGGAGGTGTGTGGCCAAAGGAATGGACACAGTTTCCCAGAAGACAGCAGGCACGGTCCTGTGGTATGGCTCCAGAGGACCCAGCCTAGATGCTGTGTTTGCCAGGGCTGTGGGGACAGATGTCTGAAAAAGCAAACTTGGCTCACCTAGGGGCCAAGGTAATGGCAGGCCTGATCTCCAGTCCGTGAGGGGAGATCCTCTGGATATCAAAGGAGGGCACGTGGGAGGCAGTCGATCAGGCTTTTGTCTCTGGGAGTTGCGTTCACAGTGGCCGTTCAGGGTAGGGGTTGCTTCAGGGGCCGAGGAGGAGCCTTCCTCTCAGGGGATAGTCCAAGCTCCCTTGTGTTTAGGTTCATTCTGTGGGAAGGGAAGAGTACTGTTTTCTGCCACAGGGGACCCCCCAGGAGAGGGACCCTAGAGCACAGCAGTGGGTTCCCTCAACTGGAATACACACCATCTAATTAGTCCTGGGTGCCTATGGGCAAGGCAAGCCACATATGCGGGCTCATGGTCCAGTCACTGAGAGGCGTTACTTGAATATGGTACTCACATTGAGGGTCACAATGTGTGTTTGTGCCCAAGGCGGCCCTCACGCATGGGTGTGGCCTCTTGGGCCATGCCGTTTTCTCCTACACTGAAGTTTTGATTCACTGCCAGCAGCAAATTTATTGCCATGGGAAAGGAGGGGTTATGACTTGTGCATCAGGTTTCCCCCTGTGCAGGGATTGGAGATCAGGTCTAGGTTCCGATGACTGAAAACGCAGGTTGGGAATGGATGGTGGCCTAAGGCAGTGGCGGGTCCAATGTGCTGGGTGTGCAGCCAGCTACGTCTGTGTCTGTTTGAAGGTTAGGGCTCAGGCTATTTGCGACAGAGCATCAGTGTTTAAGGTAGCCTATGCAATTGGGGTTTTGCCGAGGGCCAAGCAGTTTGATCCTCATTTGGGGTTTCTGGGCAGCACCATAGACAATGTTTTTTTTCCTGGGAGGCAGGCAGAGTGCCTCATTGTGGCCCCAGATTCCCAGTAGGGAGGGTTTGTGGGCCAGGAGTGTGAGGACGGAAGTCTGAAAACACAAGCTAGGGTGAGGATTGGAGCCAGGCAGGCAGGCCTACTCTGCAGAGGCTGAATCAAAATCTCCTGCATCAGAAGTCAGGCTGAGGATCAGACGTTGGCTGAGGCTGGAGTATGTGTCCATGATGGCACCTTCATGAAGTGGGGGCCTCATGAGGCCAAGGAAGTTTTCCCATGCTGAGTTTGGAGGTTGCCCCAAACCACAAGGTTTCCTTCTGTGGGACATTCGAGTCCTGTTGCATGGCTCCAGGACATACCATACGGAAGGACTGGAGAGCAGGGTACGAAGGATGGATCCCTGTACAGCATGCCTCGTATTCCCATTGGCCATTAGCGACAAGATATGTTTGACCTGCTGCCTCGCGGGCACGCTACCCAGGGGGCTGAGTTGAAATGGCCTCTCCTGAGGATGCGTCATAATGTGCATTTGGGTCCATGGAGACCTTGGAATGTGCTGGTTGTTCAGTGGCCCTGTGGATCTCTCCTACCTGAAGGGTTTGATACATCCCCAGTAAGAAAGCTCCCCATGTGGAGACGAGAGAGGTTTTGTTTGGTGCCTCGGAAAAGCCCCGTGTGCTGGTCTACGAAAACAGTCCTCTGAGGACGGAAACATGGAAACCAAAGCTAAGGTTCAGATTAGGGCCTGGGTGCCTATCCATTTCAAACTTCTGTCTCTGGGGACACTGTCTGAAATCTAAGTAGAGATAGTTGCTCCGCTGGTGTCAGGGAGCCCCTCTTAGTCCATGGTGGCCTACACTATTGATGGCCTCAGGGGCGTTGGAGCTTTTCCCTAACCTGTAGGGTTGTGTTCAATTGATTGGGCACACTTTCCTTGGAGAGGGCACGCACAATCTTTCGCTGTGGCTCCAGAGGCACTAGCCTGGAGGTTGTGTGGGTCCAGGCTGTGGGCACAGAAGTCTGAAAACTCAAACTCAGCTTATGAGTGGCACCTAGGGTATGGCAGGTCGGATGTACAGCCCGAGAGGGAGCCCTGGGCCTCTGAAACAAGAGCGAGTGGGAGGCGTTCCTTCAGGCTTTTGTCTCTGGATGTTGTGTCCGAGATAGCCGTGGATTGGAGGGGTGGCCTCAGGGACTGTGGACGAGTATCCGTCTCTGGGGATTTTTCCCAGCTCCCAAGAGTTTGGGGTCATTTTGTGGGAAGGGTGGAGTCGTGTTGTCTGGCTCATGTGTCTCTCCAAGAAAGGGATTCCAGAGCAGAGCCCCAGGTACGGGCGGGGCGACTGGAAAACTCAAACCCTGGTTAGGATTGGGTGCATAGTGGCTTGGCAAGCTCCATATGCGCGCTCTTGGTCCAGGCCCTGACACGCCATTCTTTGACAAGGGGCTCATGCTGAGGGACACAGTGTGAATTTGTGCCCAAGCAGCTCTCAAGTTTGGGCGTGGCATCAGGGTCCATGAAGGTTTCTGCCAACCTGAAGGTGTGACTCCATGCCACGAGCAAGATTTACAGCCATGGGGAAGCAGGACTTCTCTTTTGTGCTTGCGATACCCAGCTGTGTGGGGAATTGATATAATGTCTAGGTTCAGATATCTGAAACTAAGGTTAGTAAGAGGTGACGGCATAAGAATATGGCGTGTCTGAAGTGCTGGGTGTGCGGCCTGCTGTCTCCTTGTCTGTCTGGACGTCTGGCTTCAGGCTGTGTCAGACAGAGCATGAGTGCCCAGAGCATCCTATCCACGTCGGGTACCGTCGAGGCCCGAGCAAGTTGATCCTCATCTGGGTTTTCTGGAGAGCCCCACAGGGAAACGATTCTCTTCCGTTGGGCAGACACTGGGCTGGGTTGTGGTTCTGGAGTTCCTAGTCCGGAGGGCTTGTTTGCCAGGAGTGTGAGGAAGGAAGTCTGAGAACACAAGCTAGCGTGAGGTTTGGGACCGAGGGCACGGCAGGCCCACTCTGCAGAGGCTGAATCGAGATCTCCTGCACTGAGGTCATGTCAACTATGAGACGTGCCTCAGGCTAGAGTTTTTGTCCAGCATGGCCTCTTCCTGTAGGGTGTGGGGCTTCCTTAAGCCAGGGAGGTTGGCCTACGATGGGATTTGTGAACTACTCCAAACCTCAAGGTTTCCTTCTGCATGACAGTCGAGTCCTATTGAATGGTGCCAGGAGGCCCCATACGGAAAGACTCGAGAGCAGGTGTCTAAGCATGGATGCCTGGGAACGACTCCTCATATTCCCACTCTTAGTCAGGACAACACAGGCTCAATATGTGGGCTCCTGGGTGAGCTACCCAGAGGGGAGAGTTGAAATGGACTCTCCTGAAGATGAGTCCTACTGTGGCTTGGTGGCCTGGGAGTCCTTGGAATGTGGAGGTGGCTCAGGGACTCTGCAGGATTCTCCAACCTGAGGTGTTTGACACGGCTCCAACAAGGAAGCTTCCCATGTGGAGACGAGAGGAGTTCTGTTCAGTGCCTCAGGAAAGCCCCATATCCTGTTCTTCGACCCAATGCCTCTGAGGAGTGACACCTGGAAACCAAAGCAAGAGTTGAGATTAGGGCCTATGGGCCTGTCTAGCTCAACCTTCTATCTCTGTTGACATCTGTGTGCATGCCTTCGTGGAGGTAGCTGCTCAGCTTGTGTCCGAATGCCCCTGTGTGTCCAGGGAGCCTCCCAGTAGTGCGATGTCCTCGGGGGCCTTGAGGTTACTCATATTCTGGAGGTGTGTGGCCAAAGGAATGGACACAGTTTCCCAGGAGACAGCAGGCACGGTCGTGTGGTATGGCTCCAGAGGACCCAGCCTAGAGGCTGTGTTTGCCAGGGCTGTGGGGACAGATGTCTGAAAAAGCAAACTTGTCTCAGCTAGGGGCCAAGGTAATGGCAGGCCTGATCTCCAGTCCGTGAGGGGAGATCCTCTGGATATCAAAGGAGGGCACGTGGGAGTCAGTCGATCAGGCTTTTGTCTCTGGGAGTTGCGTTCACAGCGGCCGTTCAGGGTAGGGGTGGCTTCAGGGGCCGAGATAGAGCCTTCCTCTTGGGGGATTGTCCAAGCTCCCAAGTGTTTGGGTTCATTCTGTGGGAAGGGAAGAGTACTGTTTTCTGCCACAGGGGACCCCCGAAAAGAGGGACTCTAGAGCACAGCAGTGGGTTCCCTCAACTGGAATACTCACCATCTAGTTAGTCCTGGGTGCCTATGGGCAAGGCAAGCCACATATGCGGGCTCTTGGTCCAGTCACTGAGAGGCGTTACTTGAATAAGGTACTCACGCTGAGGGTCTCCATGTGTGTTTGTACCCAAGGCGGCCCTCACGCATGGGTGTGGCCTCATGGGCCATGCCGTTTTCTCCTACACTGAAGGTTTGACTCACTGCCAGCAGCACGGTTTCTTGCCATGGGGAAGGAGGGGTTCTGACTTGTGCATTAGGTTCCCCCCTGTGCAGGGATTGGAGATAAGGTCTAGGTTCCGATGACTGAAAACCCAGGTTGGGAATGGATGGTGGCCTAAGGCAGTGGCGGGTCCAATGTGCTGGGAGTGCAGCCAGCTGTGTCGGTGTCTGTTGTAAGGTCTGGGCTCAGGCTATTTGCGACAGAGCATCAGTGTGTAAGGTAGCCTATGCAATTGGGGTGTTGCCGAGGGCCAAGCAGTTTGATCCTCATTTGGGGTTTCTGGGCAGCAACATAGACAATGTTTTTCTCCTGGGAGGCAGACAGAGTGCTTCATTGTGGACTCAGAATTCCCTGTAGGGAGGGTTTGTGGACTTGGTGTATGAGGACGGAAGTCTGAAAAACCAAACTAGGGTGAGGATTGGAGCCAGGGGCAGAGCAGGCCCACTCTGCAGAGGCTGAATCAAAATCTCCTGCATCAGAAGTCAGGCTGAGGATCAGACGTTGGCTGAGGCTGGAGTATGTGTCCATGATGGCACCCTATGAAGCGGGGGCCTCATGAGGCCAGGAAGTTTTCCCATGCTGAGTTTGGAGGTTGCCCCAAACCACAAGGTTTCCTTCTGCGGGACATTCGAGTCCTGTTGCATGGCTCCAGGACATACCATATGGAAGGGCTGGAGAGCAGGGTTCGAAGGATGGATCCATGTACAACATGCCTCGCATTCCCATTGGCCATTAGCGACAAGATATGTTTGATCTGCTGCCTCGCGGGCACGCTACCAAGGGGGCTGAGTTGAAATGGCCTCTACTGAGGATGTGTCATAATGTGCGTTTGGGTCCATGGAGACCTTGGAATGTGCTGGTTGTTCAGTGGCCCTGCGGAACTCTCCTACCTGAAGGGTTTGATACATCCCCAGTAAGAAAGCTCCCCATGTGGAGACGAGAGAGGTTTGGTTTGGTGCCTCAGAAAAGCCCCGTGTGCTGGTCTACGAAAACAGTCCTCTGAGGACGGACACATGGAAACCAAAGCTAAGGTTCAGATTAGGGCCTGGGGGCCTGTCCATTTCAATCTTCTATCTCTGGGGACACTGCTTGAGAGTCTAAGTGGAGATAGTTGCTCCGCTGGTGTCAGAGACCCCCTCTTTGTCCAGGGTGGCCTACTCTATTGATGGTCTCAGGGGCCTTGGAGCTTTTCCCTAACCTGTAGGGTTGTGGTCAATGGATTGGGCACAGTTTCCTTGGAGAGGACAGGCACAATCTTTCGCTGTGGCTCCACAGGCCCTAGCCTGGAGGTTTTGTGGGTCCAGGCTGTGGGCACAGAAGTCTGAAAACACAAACTCAGCTTATGAGTGGCGACTTGGGTATGGCAGGCCAGATGTACAGCCCGAGAGGGAGCTCCTGCGACTCTGAAACAAGGGCGAGTGGAAGGCGTTCCTTCAGGCTTTTGTGTCTGGATGTTGTGTCCGGGATAGCCGTGGATTGGAGGGGTGGCCTCAGGGACTGTGGACGAGTATCCCTCTCTGGGGAGACTCTCAGCTCACAGAGTTTGGGGTCATTTTGTGGGAAGGGTGAAGTCGTGTTGTCTGGCTCATGGGTCTCTCCAAGAAAGGGATTCCAGAGCAGAGCCCCAGGTATGGGCAGGGCGACTGGAAAACTCAAATCCTGGTGAGGATTGGGTGCATAGGGTCTTGGCAAGCCCCATATGCGGGCTCTTGGTCCAGGCCCTGACAGGCCTTTCTTTGACATGGGGCTCATGCTGTGGGTCACAGTGTGAATTTGTGCCCAAGCAGCACTCAAGTTTGGGCGTAGCATCAGGGGCAATGAAGGTTTCTCCCACCCTGAAGGTGTGACTCCATGCCAAGAGCAAGGACTTCTGTTTTGCTCTTGCGATACCAGCTGAGTGGAGAATTGATATAATGTC